>NW_015090807.1:394617-521215 GCF_001431845.1 Calidris pugnax | reverse complement strand
TCAGTTGATGTAGTCTACAGAAGTGGCCCACATTCTTTGTTCCTAAATGTTTAACTTTGTATTTAGTCATAAGGAGAAGGCATGGTTATTTGCCCCTAGTTTATCCAACCCCTCAGATCATGTGCTATTAACAAGTTCTTTTCATTATTTAACACTTTCCATAATGGAGTATCTGCATCAATACCAGTTTTAGGTTTTATCCCAGATCACCAGTCATGGGAGGTAGTGTGGGATCAGAGATGAACTACGTGAACTAAACTCAGCAATGAGTTACCCATTTACAGTCATACACCAAGACAGTGAACCATACAGTGCCCTATTACATCTGTATTGTTCATCTGCTGATGTGGCACCACATTTTGATCTTAAATAAGCAGCACAAATCAGTCACTTACCAGACACCATCATCTTAATAAAAACATCGGTTCTATGAAGCCATATTCCATAAGGCTACATACAGACCAGCAGCAGCAGCCACCTTCTTTGGTTCTGTGTTAACCATCCCATTATTCACATCACAGACAGGGATATAATTATGTGGGTCTCCCTGTGAGCCTTTTAATTATTGGTGCATTCTTTTTTCCTGCCCTCTTGGATGTCTCACAATTATCCAAGACTTAATGACATGAAAATAACCCACAATATTTATTGCCCATAGAATACTTTGGGCAACACTCAAGTGCAGTTTATCTGAATCTATGCAATAAAAATGTGAATTAAATTGCTGTTATTGAATGTGCTGCTTAGCTCTTTTTCTATCATCTTGCAAGCGGGAAAGCTTACTTAACTAACAATTTTTGCTGGCTAACAGAGATGGTTTAGTTGTATTTAGCATTTTTAAAAGGGCAAAGTACTTGGAAGATACACACTTAATTGGATGCCTATATATATATTTTTCCAGGAACATGCTTTTTCACGTACATCAGCTAGGTGACTAGCTGCTTTGCTTAGCTTGTTTTTGAACACTATATGCTGGAAAAACACTAATTAACTTCATAATGTCTTCAAATCAAGAAGCATTTAAAAAAACATTCCTACAGTGAGGGATGCAGGTGAAAGCAAGATAGGGCAAGATCTGACACACAGCTTTACAAAGAAAGTGCTATAGAGCATGATACTTGCATGCAAGTATCTAGTAATTATCACCATGAACAAGTTGCCCATATTTTAAGTACGCTACTTAACAGAGTACCAATAACTAAAAACTGTTGAGCAGGAATTAACTCCCAGAAAGCACACAAAAAAATTTCATATTTAGTCACTCAACTGGTATCTTGATAAGCACACAAGGCCTTTAGTTTTTCAAAAGAAGACTAAAATCTCACCAACAGCAAAACAAATCTAAGCACAGATTAGGGAAGCTGACATATCAGTTACGTTAGAAAATATCTTTTAAAAGGATTAAGAAGCATTCCTTTTAAGAAGAACTACCAAGTTTATGGCAGGACTTGCCACAACCAGATACAGTAGCCTTTAGAATGGACTTTCATTGTAGTTTTTGAGATGCAACAGATTGTACATAGCACCTACCTTGAATGTTTACAAAGTTTACGAGGTCTATTATGCAATTTCCGATCCCAATTCTCTGGATCACTGGAGTTACTGTCATAAGGATGAGGCCGTCCTGCCATTCCACTGCCAGCTTCCTCACACTACTGCTCTGAAAAGCACACATGCAGCACTCACAACCTACATTAAGAGAGCAGTGTTTACCTTTAAATAATGCCACACAGAAAAAAATAATAGACATGCAGAATTTAGTGTTGTTAGGTTATGTTTTTTTAAATAAAGATTACAGAAAATAGGATATGCTGAAGGATAACTTCTGAATTGCATGACAATAACATTTTGCTGATACCTGCACTGAGAAGATTATGTTATAAGAAATATAGTTCTATAAATATTGGCAGACAACTTCAATTTGCCACAATTAATTTCACTGTGCCCAAACAGAAGTCACTGGTTATAAAACACAAGGCAAACACGTTATCGTTTTCTTTCAAATGTACAAAGTTAATTCAAAGAAAGATTCCAAGTGCAGAAGAGAGACCAACAGTTTTACAATTTGAACAGCTGCCCAAGAGGAAAACAGAATTAAGATTAATGAACAGTTATATCCAAGTCCTTACTCCAAATTGGAATCAAAAGTAATCCTCAGAAATACTCAAAGTAGTCCACTTTCACTGACTTTTACAGAAAAGTCACAGAAATTTAATAGAAAAATAGACATTATAATCCTACCCTTCCTTGACTGGGATCCAATACTATGTTGAATTCCCACTAAAATTCATTCATAGATAAAACAACCTTGTGTCTGTCAATAAAGGTAGCCAGTCTTAAACAACTGGTGTTCAAATCATACCTATAAGTGACACTTGTGTCAAGAGAGTTGTATAGTTCAGAATGACCTGGTTACAAGAATGAAAAAGTAGCCACAAGTGAAGAGCTGATGATTGCACAGAATCTGGAAAAAAAATTGAATTACAGATAGATAAGCCTACTAGGTAATGGACAGATAAGCCTGCTATTTTTCTCTAAAATTTTAAGCTAAATATTTTAGAAACATTATCTCTCCACCCCACCCCCATTTATTATATTTCTATTACATTCAATGAAACTAATGGTTTTTGGAAGTGAATCCCAAAGGAAATGAGACTTCTTTAAAACAAGGCAGCTTCTCAAATAAAATGTCCCTCTACTCACAGAAAATAGAAAAACTCTTCTGACAAACTTCTAGGTTTTCTTAGCTAAATTTAGACCCCAAAAAATTTATTAGCTGGGAATGGTAGAGAACAAGCTTCTTAAAAACGTTAGTTGCACATGAGTTTTTCCTTCATGTTCAGTTCTAACAAAGAAAACAGATTTTATACCAAATATACCATCTCCACCACAGGGTCGGGTTTTTATTCCTGTTATGGTTTCTATAATTAAACACACTTTGATTGGAAGCCTTGTATGGTGAGGTATCCACATAGAGTCAGGAAAGGAAAAAACAATTTAAAATTACAGGAAATACCCAACTTTCTCATGCAAAAGAGAAAAAAAACCCACAAAAACAAGAAATCCAAACCAAACAGCCCAGATAACCATTTCATTATATTATTACCTGGAAACTCAGGTTATCAAAGCATAGTCAATGTAGGAGGATACTACACAAACATAGAAGGTTATAGGATTTACAAACATTTGTCTGGTGTGTTTAGATGCATAACAAGGAGAAACCTACAACCTAATGCAGAACAGAAAATGTATCATTCAGATGACAAGGGAAAGAAAGGGAAAAGGGAAAGAAGGCTGGTTTATAAATCAAGTCACAAATTACTTCAGCAGCCATCATTCAGAGCTTCAGTGCAACATGACATACCATTTTCATACACAAGCAATACAAAAATAAAGACACCTTTTATCCTGAATTAAAACAAATTCAGTTCATTAGATTGAGTCACTCAAGCAATATACACAGCAAGTTGTACTACTCATGGCCACAAAATGGTTTAGAACAAAAAGCAAAGACCAGCAATTTCCCAGTGGAACCCCACAGCTCCCATTCTGCAATCACTCCCAGCAACTGACTACTGCAGGGTCCTGCTTTGTCTCCTGTATTTGCCGAAGCACCACAGTGACAGCTCATTGAACACCACGTGTTTCTTTCCAAGCTGATGTTTCCACAAATTCTCTCTTACTTTTAAAACGATCTGAATGACTTATAAAAACCTCATTCAAGTATGGACCAAAGTAGGTGTCCCATCAGAAACAGGTTGTCATCTAGCAGCTAGTTCTTGGTAATTTCATTGAAGTACATCAGTATTTGAGGTTCAACAAGGCTAAGTGCAGGGTCCTGCACCTGGTTTGGGGCAATCTCAGTTATCAATACAGGCTGGAAGATGAAGGGACTGAGAACTGAGAAGGACTTGGGGGTACTGGTCAATGAAAAGCTGCACGAGCCAGCAATGTGCGTTTGCAGCCCACGAGGCCAACTGTATCTTGGGCTGCATCAAAAGAAGTATGGCCAGCAGGTCAAGGGAGGTGATTCTGCCCCTCTGCTCCACTCTGTTGAAAACCCACCTGGAGTACTACATCCAGCTCTGGAGTCATCAATACAGGAAGGAAGCAGGTCCAGAGGAGAGCCACAAAAATGATCAGAGGGGTGGAACACCTTTCCTACATAGACAAGCTGAGAGAGCTGGGGTTGTTCAGCCTGGAGAAGAGAAGACTCCAGGGAGACCTTACTGCAGCGTTTCAATACTTCGAAGGGGCTTATAAAAAAGATGGGGCCAGACTTTTTAGTAGGGCCCGTTGCAATAGGACAAGGGGTTATGGGTTTGTTCTAAAAGAGGGTAGATTCAGACTAGATATAAGGAAGAAGTTTTTCTTACAGTGAGGGTGGTGAAGCACCTGGAACAGGTTGCCCAGAGAGGTTGTAGATACCCCATCCCTGGAAACATTCAAGGTCAGGTTGGACAGGGCTCTGAGAAACCTGATCCAGTTGATATCCCTGATCATTGCAGGGAGGTTGGACTAGATGGCCTTTAAAGGTCCCTTCCAACCCATCCTGTCATTTTATGAATTTTGCTTTCACACTGGAAAGATGTGTAAAAGCAGGTGTTTGTTTACGAGAGCTGGAGCTGAAAGGACAATTTAAAGTCACTTTCTTAAGCTGTCTCACACTTTCTGCCTTCTCCCCATGTTTCATTTAATGAAAGTGACAGATTCAACAGGAGGGTACAGGTTCACATGCACTTCAAAGAAAAAGATTGTTTTAAGTAGGATCAGTTCCTCAATCTACTAGGATCAGTTCCACAATCTGCTTTGCTATGCAGCTACATGCTTAAGCCATTACAAACAATAGCTGACACAGAAGGACAGAAACAAACACATGGGACTGCTCCTCATGAACAACAGTATTCCCTTTTCCCAGCTTAAAGTGCATAAGGAACCCCAGCAGTGTCACTGATGAAGTACCACACTGGCACACAACCCAGAACTAAAGCACAGTTATGAAAAGAAGATAAACAATCCAAAAATGTCTAAAGCCACATCTTGTGAAACTTTTAATACAGCTACAACCATGTCACACTGAACAAGAAACAGTCTTCCTTCCCTCCATCCTCCCACTCAGCAGGATCCTAACAAAGAACACTTCTCTAAGAAACAATTTGCTGTAAAGCAGCCAATTTTTTTCCTTCTTGACCATTGTTGATAGCACTTTTGTGCTGATTATAAAATGCATTTATCAATTTTATTTACGTCAAACTTGTAAGACTACAAACAAGGAATATTTTTGATGCTTTTCTCTGTTGAAACAAGAATTTTGTAAATTGTTTCTTAAAACAGTTCTGCTAATTCACTTTTTTCTGGAGTTGAAAAGAATGTTTCAACTGTGGTTCAATCATTGTTTTGTTGGGTTTTTTGTTGTTTTTTTTTTTCAGGGATTCACACTGAGGGCAATAAAGAAAGCATTTTTTGCAGAACATTCTGGCCTTGCATGTGAAACAAAAAAACTGCAAGAGTACATGGCCCTAAATACTATTCCATGCCTCTCATGAAATAAAGAAATTGCATCTGAAGTGTTGATAAAGGTGAAAAGGCACTGGGAACACAAGAAATAAAAAGAAAAAAATAAAATCAAAATATCCTTTGTAGACCACAAAACACTGCCATGTTGGCAAAACTGATTGCCATTCTAATTAGCTAATAAGCAATTCTCTAATGTAAAGAATGATTTCTTATCCCTCTGCTGAAAGCTAGTACTCCAGAGAATTATCCCAGAGAATATTTTGGAAAATAGGAAATCAGAAAGCAGACTTCAATTTTGAAAGCTTTCAATACAGACAGGTAGAACACTTCAGATTTGCTAACACCAGCTTGAAGCCAGTATCATCACTGATTTATGAAAGTTGTAGACATACAATGAATAGAATACTTGTAAGGTTGCAAAGCTCAAATCAAAGATTATTAAAATAGCCTGAAGTTTTGAGGCAGAGGCCCAAGATGTCATCTTCCGGACACCAGCTCAGCAGGTGGAACAAAGAACTCATCACTCCAGCTGTCAGTACAGAGGACAACATTTAGGTAATTAACACGTAATACTTCAGGCAGCTACTGAGATTTAAGCCTCGGTCAGAAGCATTTCCTAAAGTAGGACAGGTTTTAGAAGCTCATCTGCTCAAACCTGCTCCATCAGTGAAATACACTGTAAAGGTGCACCAGGATAATTAGAAAGATCCAATAGACAAATAACAAGCTAGGACAAAACCTGGCACTAGTCGTGACAGAAAAACTCCAAGATTGGGATTATTTGGACTTTCTGTAAGGGGTGACAGTCTGCTGTTCACTGCCTCTAGTCATCAAAGCAGCAGCAATAACAAAAACTAACTTACAAGTAAGATTTACTGGGAATGCAAGCAGTGACATTACATCCTAATTAAGAAATACAGTTCAAAGTACATATGCTCATAATGCAAACACCACATATCATGGAAATCCATACCTGCCAAGTGAGTTTCTTGCAAACTAGTGCAGACATCAACCACAATTCACTCACATAAAATAGCTTTAGAAATTATCATCATTGAAATGTTATCAAACTGAGGCTGATTAAAGCATAGTTAAGAAACATCCTTTGCAATATAGTCTCAACATTAACATAGTAGGTCAGGATTGAAGCTTCTCTTAATGAGTAAGAAATAAAAAAATAAAAATAATCGAGCACTCGTGGGAAGCTGATGATATTCCTGTTTCTATAGCACCAAGAGCAACAGATCCAGTCACTATCTTGCAAGCTTTGACTTTGTAATTCCTAAAAGTAGCGTGATGATAAAACACCTCTCTCATATTGCAAGGCTAAAAAGCAAGAGTCAGATGATTCCCAACTCACCCTCTGTATTAGGATTCACTGTGTAAAAATCAGCCTGAGTCTAACTGTAAAAAGCTCAGTAGATGGAACAACTTCTCCCACACAAAAGCAGAATCGTGGTTATCACTGCAGAAAAAGGAGCAGAATCCAACTCCCTGACATTACTACTAGCACCACCCCCTGTAGCCCACCAGTATAAAACAGAAAGCAGACAGATGCTGGGCTTCATAAGACTCAGCATCAGTAACAAGATGAATAGCATGAAACAGAGTATCAGGCAGATTTCTTGAAGAAATAAGCGAGGTCCATACTCATGGTTGTACCCAGGAGTAACAATACATCTTAGTGATCAAGAAAATCCCAAATAATATTTCACATTTTAAATTAATTCTAAATTAGCTTTTGATTTTATATGTATTTTAAAGAGATACATACTTTTATTGATAAGCAACACCACCAGGCCAAGATTTAAGCAACGCTGCTAAAGGAAAGCTGTGCTGAAAGAAATTAGCACATAATGAGATTTTGGGGTTTGTGTATGCATACAGGACAAAACAGCCCCAGCCTCAAGCATACAATCTACAAAAGCATACAGTTTATAACAAAGTGACAGAAAACACAACGGTGATGACATTTGTGACTAATTTAATAAGTGGTGTCATCTACACATTAGCCATTTACCATTTTCAAATGCAATTGTGCCTAAAATGAAAACTGGGCTTCAAGAAGGAATTTAATATGTGATACGAGAGATGATTTAACTTGTTTTTCTTAACACCTAGTTGGCCTGGCATCGATGCATTAGACAAAAGCACAAACATGCTGAAAAATCTCATAAGAACAGTCTCAGTGTCATTGGTAGATGGTAATGATGACCACAGACAGGATGTAATATACCATAATGAGTTTTTGAGGCAGAAATGGTACAAATTGAGAGGTAATATGCAAAGGTTTTTGGCAGATTTGTGTGTCTTAACAGAAAAAAAAATATATTCTCTGTGATGTTTTGCAACAAAGACAGCTAGTCAAAGACAAATCCACACTGATAGACCTGCAAAACAAATACAGTGGAACAGTTTTCTGTAACTACAGAGAAATATGTAAAAGAACATAAAAAAGGAAAAAAAACAGCCAGTTCCTTTTGACTGCACTTATGTTCAAGCTATGGGAATTTAAGGTAACCTACACAAGATGATGCAGGAACAGATTTTTAGCTCACATAAAAGAAAACAGGTGTGAACTATTAAGTTATGGACTGTGAATAGTGTGAAGTTGATAATTTGAATTGTATTTCTGTATCATCTAATTCAATAGCAAATTGAAGACAGAGAGAGAGGGTCTCCTGGGGAAAGGATCGCCAAAACTGAAGCAACAACAGAGAGAAGTACTCTTTAAATGAATCACTGAAGATGATTTATGAAGAAAAAAAGCCAAACAAAAATAAGATGATGAGAGACGAGAGCCAAAAGGCTACCAAGAAGCCAGGTTTTAAGTATGCACTCGTATTTGTAAGAGGCAGCCAGCAATAAAGAACAAAAAGATACAAAGCTCAACCACTACTTTGGACAATGAAGCCAGACAAGTGACAGAAACAAACCTGGAAAAGGTCTATGATGGAGTTGGATCCAAACTCTGCAAGAAGAGTCCTAAAGTAACACTTTTGATGGGATCAGAGATAAAAAGGAAAAAGATGCAGAAGCAATAACTAGAAATAAAAGTGAATTTAAAGAAAAAAAGTAATGATAGGCAACTGTGACGTGTATTTGTACTATGATAGATTTATTATACAAGCAATTGATATTCTCTGCAAACAAAATATGGTTATGTAGAAGAAAAGATACTGGATTCATTATGAAATCACTTGTGTAGGTAAATCAACGCTCGAGGATTAGATAAAATAAGCATGCTCAGGAATTGTATGATCACTGTCAGGCGGTGCTAAGCAATAATACTGTTTCTGTACAGCCCTCATAGCAACTGCAGGTTTCACCAATAAACAATTAAAAATAGCAATTCAAGTAGCATTGAGCCTGCTTAGGGCAGCACCACACACAACACGCTTGTCAAGATACGGCGACCGGAGGAAGGCACTCTTTCTGCGATGATTTTGAAGCGTAAAAGCTTCAGCCCACAACCTGGGCATCAGGGACACCCCAAGCAAGGCCCGCATCACCCGTGCCGTGCCTCAGGAGGCCGGCTGAAGTACTCCACGACACCTGCGGGCGACTACAGCACCGGCTCCGGTCCCTCACAGGGGCAGGGGCGGCAGCCGCTCGCCCGAGCCGGCCTCACGCCAACCCTGAGGGGGAACAGCCCAGGAACCGCGGCCGAGAGCCGGGCCGGGAGGGGCACGGCGTCGCCTGCCCCCTCCGCCGACTCGGGCCGCAGCGACAACGGCCCCGGGGGGAGCAGCCCGGCCGGGTCCTCGGTCGTCCCGCCGCGTCGCCTCCACCCGCCACTCACCCGCCCGGCGCCGCGGCCGAGCCACCGTCTCCCGCCGCCACCGTCCGCCGCTCCCAGGCCCGGCAACCGCCGCCTCCTCCTCTCGCGAGATCCGCCCAGCACGCAGAGGAGGAGGCGGTGGCACCCAGATCTCACGAGACTTGCGGCAGAAGGGGCGGGGCGCCAGGAGACGCCGTTGCTAGGGACGGGCCGGCGTCGTGAGGCAGCGGTTGCTATGGTGCCGTGCGGCCGGGCCGGGCCGGGACCGGGGCTGCCTGAGGGCCACTGCGGCTCCGAGGAGGCCACGCCACGGGCAGCGGCCAGATCGCCATCCCGCCGGGCACAGCCGCAGGGTGTGCGGCCAGACAGGGCGTAGCCCTCGCCGAGGTTGGAGGTTGCCGGTCTGAGGGCCTGAGAGGCGGTGCTGGAGAGCGAGCGCCGCCCGACGGCGGGAAGAGCCGCTCCTCGCCTCCCGCCTGCCGCTGCGGAAAGGTAATTAGGGAAGATGAGGCAGATGAGCCAAACTTTCCCCTGTGGAGCTGCACTGAGGGAATGATAACTGGGCCGCAGCCTTTCTGTTGGGGCTCTGTCACTGTTTACACACAGGTGTTCTGAGGAACAACCCTTACCGGTTTTTATGTGGCAACATGTACTCAGCACCCAGGCCTCTAGCCTAGCCCCACACTCCTCTGGCACTATCATCTGTCTAAACCTGCCTGGCACAGAAGAAAAAGCCAAAGAAGGGTATAATGCAGTTTAGTTAGACAAGCCGACATCTCTGCTATCTCCACCTTCATCCTAAAACTGATTCCTGATTTGAATACAACTCTAATTCTTAGGTTTGTACAACCCTGTAGGTTATATAGAGCCTGTGTAATCTGCAGTCTGTTTAGGAATATCATTAATGGATGAAACTTTCGTTCCATAATACCCAGCAGAACTATCATGTCTCACATTGTAGTTAACTTGTACAGTTGTTGAGATGACACTAAGCCATTGGCGCTCCTCATGAGGGGAGAATAAACTGATACCAAGCCTCAACTGTATTCAGATCTAAAGACATTTGTTGTTTTTCTAAGATATTCTCTATAGCATCATTATTAAATACAGGCAGAGCTTTACTTCCATGTCAGATGAAAGGACTGTAGATCTCTAGACAGTAAGTATATTGAAGCAAATTTGAATTAGTAGATTTTGGGAGAAGGAAGAGAATGAGCAAATCTCTGTGCAAACTTTTGAATGTTTATCTGTTCTGCTTTGTGCCCTGTGGGAAGTCAGTCTGGTTGTACAGCGGCTGGTTTTGGGCAGCCCCATTGTGAAGATCCACCACCATGTGTGGGGTCTTCTCAGAGTCTCATAAAATGCTGTTCTAAGCCACCACTGTTGGACCAGACCTCCCAGAGGAAACATGCAGGTAGGAGGGAACTTGAATCTATACCCTACTGCTGAGTATATTCACCCTGAGCAGGGCTTCTGATTTAACATCTGGTGGCAGAAGTTGGCAAATTTGCTGTCAGATTCCACAGACTGGAACTGTACAGCCAATGCCTCTTGTGTGCTTCTCATATATCTGACGGAGAAGCCTCCTCTTTCAGGGACACCTAGGTATTAATCTAAAAATTCAGTGAATGTACACCTCTGGACTTGTCTGATACAGTAGCAGATCTGACTGCTTCAGGCAAGGAATATTGTTGTACACTCTGCAGATTGGGGAGAGGAGGGAAAGAGGGGGAAAGAGAGCAAGGATTTGTGTCTTTGCTATACCAAAATGTCCCATAAAAGACAGAAGCTTTGCCAAAACCTACAGTAAAACAAGAATCTGTTAAATGAATTCTCGTTTCCATCCTTCAACAATAGCCACAGAGATAAACCACAGAGTTCTAGAAATCCACTGGTAGAACAATGACAGCCAAGCAGCCTGCACAAAATCTGTTAGAATGCGCTAACCAGGCAGGGAGTCAGATGTTTAACAGGGAGCTGAGCAATATAATACAGCAGTATTTACAGGAGACGAAGTTAGAAGCATCTAAGAAAACCAAATCACTAGCAGTTAAAGCACCAGAACTAGGTTTTAGCCATAGATCTTACAATTTATCTAGTTTTTATTAGAATTCTTGTAATTTTGGCTTCGTTAATTTATCTTGGGTTTGGGTTTTTTTTACATGCTACTGTTTTACTTCCCTTGAGAATGGATATTAGTGCTTCATTATTCGATGAGTCATGAATGAGATATACGATTATATTTCTTTTCACTGAGAATTTTATAAAAAACAGGTGTGTACAACAGATGTCTGTCTGCACAGAATAGATCTTCAAGGACACAGGTCTCAGCAAAAAGCCCTTGTCAGATCATAAAGCAAGGTTTTCCACCTTGAAAGGAAGTATGTACATTCTTCAGGGAGGAAATAAGCCTTCTAGAGACACCCCATCTTTGGGAGGCTGATCCTGTGGATGTAAAGGGGTGCAGACCTAAGACTTTTCTAAATTTATCTTACTGTAACAGGGGACACAGGAAGTCTCCTCTGGCAGTTACACAAATGTCTGAGTCTGTTGTGAAATGCAGGCTTGCTTAGTATTTAAATTGTTTACATGCAAGTACACAACCTGGCATAGATTTAAGCCACGTTTCACTGCATGTGTGGGAGAAGAACTTGAGCATACCCAAGACTCATGCCACGGTCTCCTCCAATGACATTGGCTGGAGATGGGATACCAGCTAAAAGCTCCATATTCAGCCATGTGCAAGCTCAATTCTTTGCCTCTCTTATTCTCTTAGAAAGATAGGTGGGCAATACCATTTATCTTTCCATACCGTTCATTCATCATATCTTTATTATTTCTCTTCTTATTTATTGTTTTTCTAACTGCTATTGTTACCATTTATATATTTATATATTAGTGTTTCAGTGGCCCTATTATTTCTTACCACCCTCTTTCTAGTCTCCTTAATCTGTGAAAGAGAAATGACCAAAATTAGTCCAGGTGAAGATGAATCTTTGCAGTTTATCATAGTATTAAAATATTTTTGATAACATCCTCGGCCCTACTCTGAACATTTTGCTGTTTTGACTGCTGCTACACTAATCAGAGGTTTAAGCAGAAAACCGGTAGCAAATTTGTTTTCTAGATAATTACCATTACTAATTAACTTAATGCAAATTACCTTTTTTTTCTAATGGGCATTACCTAGCACTAATTATCTGCCACTATGCTCTCTTTAGTCCTTCTGAAGAGTTATACTGTACACGGGCAAAGCAAACATTTTAGCCATAATTGAGACAGTGCTGAGCGTAGTTTGTCTGCAACTGCATTTCTAGCTCAACAATGTTCAGGGGTGCATCATCTGTTTCTGGCCCTGAAGCCCTCTGTAAGCAGCAAGTATTTTTTGATGTGTACAGAAAGTTTAAACATTTATGTAAGCATCTTTCATCTACAAGATAGCTGAAGATTAGGGAGAAAAAGTTGTGTAGGTAATAGAATTCTTTGTTTAGATCAAGATGAAACAGTTTACGAATTTGGCACTTGAAGATTATTTAGGTTCTGCACGTGTGTCTTTATTGTAAGGGGACATAAATAGGTTTGTGCTAGGTAAACACCCTTTGTTTAACCATCAATATGATTTTGTGTGCAGGAAAGAAAAGGAAAAATAAAAATTGCTTTTATCATTATATTTGTATTTATATTGCTGTAGTAAAATAAAATGGCTTAATAAACTTGCCCCAAATGCAAAATTATATCAGAATAGCTACAGGTCAGTCAGTTATTATGCTTTAAAATAATGTCCAAGAGCTTTTGGTCCACTTTATTTGGTAATATATAAGTGAGACAGAGGTACAAAAACGCAATTTTATTTCTTTAAGTTAGCACAGGTGTCTGATAAAAGAATAAATAGAAAGTGCACTTTAAGTCCTTGATTCTACAAAGAGACAAGTGGCATGGAACCCTTGCCTGTGTGTGTGGGGCACACTGGTGTGCACAGGCATACCATCTGCTTGCAGCATCAAGGCCTTTACATTACTAAAAGTATAGCCAAGATTATGAAGTACAGATCACTAGTTACAAGTACCTTTCTAGCCTCCAGCAGACTGCATTTCTATTTGTAATGATTTCTGAATTTTCTACCAGGTTCCCCAAGGCGGGCTAGACATCAAACAAAGAAATAATAAGTGTTATGGGAACATACGTACAGACACTTTGACTTAGAGGAGCAGGTTTGAGCTCTGGCAATGGCAAATCTAGAAGCAACCACCAGTATTCCTATTGAGAAAACATTCGTCAGAAATCATTGAGGGTCCTAAGTATATATACCAATCAAAATAATTTTGTATTTGCTGCTTTTTAAAATTACTGTTATCGTAATTGATCTTTTCTCATCCATTTTATGTTCTTTCAGAGTTTGAATGTATTACAGCTAATAGTTCCTCTCCCGGGTTGGTTTCTGCACATTAATGGTTCTCATTTTGGGGATTTGACAAGCCGAGATACCAATTCTATCAAAAAATGCATGTGAAAATGAGTAATTTTATTTATGAGAGCCACTGGTCTCACAAATAAAAGTTACTTACATGAGGTCTAACACAACATACAGAAATTCAGAGACAGACAGTTTACAGAGAAAATGAGGGACAAAAAATATATATTGCAAGATTTTTGTTTCAGTTGTAATTTTCTGATCTGGAACCATTTCCCAGTTATATAGTTAGGGCCATGCTTAGATACATGCTATCATCTCTGCTCCCACTATTTCTCCAGTTAATTATAAGTTATCATCTTTTGGAGGTGGGGAAGTTAATCAAACCCTTCCCTTCATTTCAGTATTTTGCAAAATTTCATTCTTCTATTTCATACAGAATTTGTTTTAATATTATCCCATTGTACTTTAATCTTAAGCCTTGCTTTCTTTCTTCAACTTTTTATGTTTGCACTCTTTAATTCTAAATTAATATAATGCAGCTTTTGCTATGTAATTAATGTTCATCTGATTTTTGGCCGCCTTCTGAAAATAAATGTGGATTTAAGTTTACATATTTTCATTAATACAAAGTTAAACGAAATTTAACCCTAGGCAAAATGGTGCCCTATTCTGGAGACAGGTTCTACTGCATTTATTCATTATTGATTAACAGTACAAGTAGGTCTAGTGATTACATAAAAAGGCTGTTCATTTAAGAGTAGTAGAACTGGTCTTAAGTGATTATTCAATTTTCTTACTTTTTTTGATTTCTTTTTCTTTTTATGATGGAAATGTATAAGATAAATTAGCCATTTAAAAGATACCTAGAAATTAGCAGCAATGGTCACGGGCGGACTGCAAATACATTTTATTATTTGGTTGTGAAATGTCTAACTCGATGGGGCTACAATCTTGAACGGAGCCTTTAATCCTTATTGTAGTTTGAAAGAATAATAATAAAATGCCCTACTTGATCAATGATATACAGCCATGTGCTTACTTGGACAGACATAATGCTCTGGCTTTGTTCATTATGGCTT
The DNA here is from genome assembly GCF_001431845.1 of Calidris pugnax. Lineage (NCBI taxonomy): Eukaryota > Metazoa > Chordata > Aves > Charadriiformes > Scolopacidae > Calidris > Calidris pugnax. The sequence continues at coordinate 506,424 of NW_015090807.1, read as the reverse complement.
TGTTTTAAAAAGTACATCCATGTAAGCTTTGTCCAGGTCAATGGATTTCTTCTGCATTGCTGCCCGCAAATGCTCAGGGAGCAGCCTGCGACTTCTGATCTCCCCCAGGACAATGTCATCCTTGTTTCGAGGCCTCTGGGTCCAAGCATCCTCCAGGGCACTGTGCACATCCTGCAGTTTCATCTGAAGCCAGTCCTGTCTCTCCACGGTGTGTCGATGCTCTCCGAGGTTATGCATTAATTGCATCTCACTCACTGATCTTTTCCTGCATGAAAGAAAAGCACAGAAAGAGACTCATAGTGGCCCTTCTTAAATTCTACATCTTCACTCAAAAAATCCAGGTTTGGGAACTTTTGTGAGGAATCACAATACAGTAGTCTTTCTATGTTGTAAGGGATAGACTAACATCTGGAGAAGAAGAGCGGATGGGGATTTGTTCTATGTTGTAAGGGATAGACTAACATCTGGAAAAAAAGATTGGATGGTGATTTGTCATTGGTGAGGGATATATTAATGAGAAGGCATCAAAAATGAGAAGTAGTCCAGTTTTGTGGCAATGTTGTCTGACTATATATTTATCACTTCTTTTAGCTGTTGTAGATGAGCTTAGGTAGGGCTTATACAATAACAGGTAACTGATTAATAAAACTATGGCATTTATTCAGTGGTAGTTTCTGTGAACGCTAGAGCTAAGGAAGCATGATTTCCTGTGGTGGATTTGTGCCTCAGTGCTGATTGATGTAGAGTCTAAGTGTGAGTTCCAGGTAGATTCTTGCACAGTAAAAAAGACCCCTCCAAGTGACTAATTCCAAAGAGAATGCTTTTATGATTTTTCTCTCTCTACTCAGTGTGTATTTTCAAAAAACATGTAAGAACTGCAGGTATCTGAGATCTCTACAGCTGTATCTCAAGGAAAGAATTTAGCCAGCTTGGCCAAAGGGTTCAAAAGCAGGAAGACAAAGCCTCATATTCACATAAACATACATACAAACAAACCAACCATGTTCTCAAGAACAGCTAAAGTCAAAGTGATCCTCCAAACTTTGGAAATGTATAATAATGTACTCACATCATTGGTCTTCCATCAGAGTTTGTCAAAAAGCATACGGCATATAAAACGATGGCAATCTTGGCGAGATTTTTTATAGAAGTCATTTTGTCTACAAAGATAGAAATGAATACATGTATAAATCTGTATTTCAAATAATTTCTGTTCACTGCAGAGAAATTTATTGTGTAAAAATGTTGAAGACAGACATCAGAGAAGTGATTTTGCAGAATATTTTTTTGGTGAAATGGGTTAGAGTAAGGAATGCAAATGAAGAATTTAGTTCTAATACTTATTTTGTGAACAACTTACTGTTACTTTGTAGGCAAATTTAAAAACTTGGTCAGCCTTAGTTGCCCTGCCTCACCATCATATAGGTACCCATCTCTTGGATAATTGGGTGAAAAGTACCATGTTCTTCCAAAAATACTATTTTATTATTATTATTGTTATTAAAATAATTAATACTTTATATGCTCCAAATATGTTGAAATACTTGTATATAGCTATGCATGTGAAAAGTTTTGTTATTTTATCTATTTCTTTTGCATATTTTTTAGAATGAGGAGGCTGGCACTTTTCTTGACAATTTTGCAGAGGCATAACTCTGCTGAGTTATGTCATTCCCAGTTTAATTACATAAGGGAAATCAGAAATAAGTTCTTTTTTTTTCAGTGATAATCCTGCATTGCTAGTACAGGTCAGCCTTAGTTGCCCTGCCTCACCATCATATAGGTACCCATCTCTTGGATAATTGGGTGAAAAGTACCATGTTCTTCCAAAAATACTATTTTATTATTATTATTGTTATTAAAATAATTAATACTTTATATGCTCCAAATATGTTGAAATACTTGTATATAGCTATGCATGTGAAAAGTTTTGTTATTTTATCTATTTCTTTTGCATATTTTTTAGAATGAGGAGGCTGGCACTTTTCTTGACAATTTTGCAGAGGCATAACTCTGCTGAGTTATGTCATTCCCAGTTTAATTACATAAGGGAAATCAGAAATAAGTTCTTTTTTTTTCAGTGATAATCCTGCATTGCTAGTACAAATTCCGCTCTGCTTTGTACATCATCAGCAAAACTGCCACTTGGGACATAGTTGAAAAATATTTATTACTAATGATGCTACAACAGGTAGAAATGACACAGTCCAAATAGCAGTTTCCAGTTTGGATTTTCAGTATTGGCAGCCAGAAAAGGCATCTTTTTGTTATAGCTTAAGAAATTTGATACGGAGTAACTGAAATTTAAGAAATCTAATACTCCACATTACCATTTTTGCAATATTTTCTGCAGCTTTGCTCTAGGTCAGAAAAGCATTTATTACATTGTGTCTTACATGATAATATGAATGTGGTCCTAGCAGACCATCTAACCCAATTTTATAAATTGAGAAGTTGGATTCACTTCAATATATTTCTAACTTACTGTCTCAGATTTTTTCATTTCACAAATTTAGTTCAGATAATAAAAGTTTGATCTTACTAATATTCACTTTATTTTTAAGACAGTCTGAAAAGAAGCTAATGTAAAAATGAATAAAGAATCAATGATAAAATTTACTAAATAAGTCTTCTAAAGGACTTGGAAATAAAATAGAGTATACTTACCAGATAGTATCTCAAACAGATTACTGGTTTGGGTATGTCGGCAGATGACTGACTCTTGATGTCAAGTATATTTTAAGACTACTGAATTGGTTTAGTGGACCCCTTAAACCTTTAAAATAGAGCTTCTAAGTAACTTAGAAGCCCTTTTATTGTCTCAGTTGATGTCACTCTCAACACACACCCTCCTGACCCTCATGTACCCACCCTCAGATGCTTTTGTTAATTTGGCATTTACAGGGAAAAGAAAGGTCTCAGCAAAAAGAAAGTATCCTGGGTAGCTGTGAAGAAGTTTGACTTTTAAATTCAGATTCCCTGTTACTTGGAGATTTGTGCCCAAGATAACATGATCTCTGAAGCTGTTGGATAGATTTGCAAAGAAAACTTTGTGTTGTTAAATACAGAAAGGTAAAACTTAAATTAGGCAGTGAGGTTAGTGATCTACAAATGCAAGATTCAAACAAAATATTAAAAAGTTCACATCCCTAATACTTGTGGGAAGTAAGAATAGTCACTTCAGGTCAGATACTAGGTTTCTTTTTGAAAGAATATACTAGAGAGAAAAAGAAGCCCCAAGATGACAGAGGAGCATGTTTTTAATGATAAGCTGGTGGTACTGAAAAGTTGTTACAGTATAGTGTTAGACCCTTACTGATCTGTTATTCCTATACCTATGGATATCCCTGAATCTCTCAAATGTGCTAGATAAAATGGAGGCATTTGAAGAGGCTGCCATACAAATTAGTACTTTGTAAATTTTGAAAAAGGAATATAGGGCTCTCTGCCTACATTAAGTGAAATGTGTAAATCAGCAATATTTTCCCATATGTATGAAGAAAGATTATTTTTGGCTGCAATATATTTTTCCTACATTAGATGCTTCTGAGTTCCAGCATATTTCTCCAGAAAAAAAAAAAAAAAAAAAAGTTTACATCTGCACATTTTAACACACCATTTGGAAGCAGTTATTGCTTTTACCATGGATGCTTTTTCATTTATGCTATATACCTGTTCTATTTCACAAAGAGGTAAAAAAGATATTTTATAATACTGATTTACATAGATGGTATTTTCATGGGGAAAGGAAGAGAACACCCTGAAACTCCAAAAAGCTCTAAAGAGATCTGATGGTTCCTGCATTAAATAGTAAACTGAGAAGTAAAGAAATAATTCACTTAAGCACATTCAAGAAAACAGGGTAGGGATGGCTTCCAATGCTATACTGCCAGTTGTCAATATCCTTCCACCTACACCCAAAAAAAGGCATACAGAGGTTATGGGGATAATATGTTTTGTTAGGAGATTTGTATCTGATGTGGTCACTAGGGATACTAACCTGAAGACTTTAGTGACCAAAAATGTACAATGGGCATGACATGCCAGAAAAAGGATTTGAAAAATCTCTACACAGTTGCTAATGAAAGGCTCCAGTTTCTAGATTTTACCATAATAAACTTATGCAAAACCTTTAATGCAAAGCCTCAAGGCAGTATTTTTACAGAGGCCTGGCATTCGTATGGAGCCTCTAGCATCTATATCTGACAGCAAAGCCTTAACTACAGGACAAGCATTAGAACATCTAGGGTCTACATACAAAAAAATTATGCTTACATATAAACTGACAAAAAATTTGCAATAAACTATTAGTGAGAATTGCAAAGTGAGTGTTAGCAGGGTTGAGTTGCTGAAGTTATTCTTTTAGTTGCAGTTGTATCCCTTACAACGCACAGTAAATCTGGAAGAGGCCCCAGGCTGGAGCCTTGAATAAAACTGAGACAGAGAAAACACCAGAGTATGAGGTTGTAATTGAAAATACTTAATTCACTTCAGACAACTTATAGTATATTAGTGCAGATGCCCTTGAACAAGATGTAATTTTAGCTGGCTTATTTGCTGCATCCCTAGTCTTTAAAACAAAACTGTGAAATTGGATTTCTTATTCCTTGCCATTTTTATTCAAAGGTACTAAATACGTTGTACCTAAGATCTCAAACAAAGATGGCTAAACTTGATACTTTAAAAATATTCACATGTGAAAAACTACAAACGACAAATTAGAATTGCACTGTTTGCCTCAGATGAGTGAAGATAACAAATAAAAATATGAAATATATACCCCACTATTTGCAAACAAATAGGGCTTGTGTTGGTAATTAAAGAACCTTTACATTGCCTTTCAAAATTGGCATAGCTTTATCTGTATATGCAGAAAAAATAACTTGCTTGATTTGGATTATTATGCCAGATATCCAGAAATTTTGTTATTTGAAAATACAACTGCTAATAACTTATCCCATGTCCTCTATATTTGCTAAACTTGGCATATCAAATGTAGGAATGACAGATAATTGATCAAATTAATGTAGTTCTTTTACAAAATACTGCAATTGTGTACATTTCTGTTTGGATACAGCTTATCCACTGTGTAATGATGATCTGAAAATGGTATTGAGCTCTTTTAATGATTCAGAAAGATGAAGATTCATGTTCCGATTCAAATTTTTCTCTTCCTTAAGCATCCTTTTAAAAAATTCACATCTCTTTTGGGCATTACTTAATTGAAGAGCTGAACCCAGGAAACAAAGGCTAACAGCTGCTGAAATGCTGTTCAGTAGGAGGCTTAAGACTAGCTAAATTTATAGACACTATAGTGAAAAAAAGTATATAAACTCTTATGACAGAAAGAAAAAATAAAATATTATCTCAGTGGATCTCATGATCCTTTGTAGCTGTAAGGCTGTGTATATAAATATGAGTATAAATACAAAAACTCTCAATTTTCTTAGGAAATTACCTTCTACTGGTACATTTCTAGTCCCTACAAATGAGGACTGACCTACAGGAGACAATTTTTGCTTCTTTTGGAATAAGAGGAGGGAAAACACAGTGGATTCTGAGTTTCCATGTTCTGAAAACAGCAGGCTGTGAATGAGCCAATGCATGAAACAGTGGGTGCAACTGAATAGAGCAGTCAAGAAACTATAAACCCTTAAATGTTTCAGATACCTACCAGACAAAGGCAAGTGATTCAGAAATTGATTGTGAACTACTGGTGTATATGTTGCATTAAAGATTGTAGTTCAAATTTGTGATTATTTCTTCATGCACACTAGCAAACTGTCTCAGGCTAGATCTAACCTTGAGCTGAGTACTCTCTTTTATCAGCATCTAAACCCATAGAATGTTATACTGGAAATGGGACACTATAGCAATATACTCCAGAGTTTATTACAGTAATGGCTTCTCTATGCCATGAGGCATTATAGACATCAAACAAGGATTTCTGAAGATGAGGGAGAGGGTTTATTACAGTAATGGCTTCTCTATGCCATGAGGCATTATAGACATCAAACAAGGATATCGCATTTCTGAAGATGAGGGAGAGGTCTGCAGAACTGAGGAAGCTGGAATCACAGTGTGGGAGGGAAGAGCTGACCACAGCCTTTTCCTCTGGCGAGACTTTTTCTTGATCCATCAGAGAACTACCCTTCCCTGACCTTCCCTTATAGATTGTACAGATACTTGAATCAACTGTGCATGAAAAGATCTCTGTGTTGCTTTGTTTACAGGTGGTGTACCCCTTATGTTGAATTTGTGCCATTGAATGTAATCAGACTCGAGGGTTGAAAACAAAGAGAGAGCAATTAGACAGATTTTACAGCCAGGCAGGTGAACAATGGCCAGATTCTAAAAATTCTTAATTCTTTACAATTTACTTCATATATGCTATTCATTCTGCCAGGGACAAATATTATACTGCATGTTGAAATAAAACACATCTTGGGGTACATTACCAGGATATGGTTAGAGGACACAGAGCTTTCTAGCTCTGAAGTGACTAAAGCATATATTCACAAATCAGTTATGTAATCTGGTGGAGTAGTATAATATTCCTACAAAATTCTTCATCCTCTAGATTTAAGGCTTAAATACTGCAGTCAGATTATTTCTGTGCTATTTACAAATGCAGACTTTTCCACTTTGCTCGTTCCAGTGGGTAGTTTCAAATAAAATGCTTTCTAACTGCAACTACGGCTAAGAGAATATTAGTAGATCATTTAGCAAGGGAACAAAGTGATTGGTGACACGCTGGATGATTGGTGAGGCAACCTTTCTAAATGTGTCCAAGGAATGTTTCTGCCTTGACACAATGAAGAGCCAAAGTGACAGTCAGTAAACTCTTTAGAACTTCATTTGATTGACAAGATTTGTGGCTTTTCAAATACCACAGCAGCGTGTTTGGTAATTTATGTAAGCAATGTCGGGTGGTTTTAGGGTTCTTGCAGCTAGATGAAGCCTCAACCACACGCCAGTTTCCAGTTAGATAAAAAACAGCACAGAGACTTATGTGAAAATGAAAAGATGGCCTCTCACAGTTTAAGTTTGTGTCCAATCTGCTTCATACAATGTGGTTTTAGGCAGCTTCTGGCAAATATGAATTTAGAAATAATTGCTTGCCAGTTTATTTTTCTCCAGTTACATAAAATCTTTCATCTGAGAATCACAATATTCCTGAATCTCCCTAATTTCTTTCTGGGGAAAGTATATATTAATGATGTTTGTTTCTAGGTTATGGACATTTAGGCAAAGATGGATTAAATGCAAACATCACCGAGAAAAAGATCAGAGAAAAAGCAGAAACAGGTAGATTCTAGTCCCTGTCACCTGATTTTAAGTACACTTGTTTGCCTAGGGTGATAAACTGGATATTGTAATGATAATTGTGATCCACATTATTTCTAGAGTTTTCACTGATTAAGTGAAACATATACAGGGTCTGAGTGGACACCCCCTTTTGTGCTCAATGTAACTTAGCCACATTATCTAACAGAGCTATCCAGTTTATCATGGAACTTCTCTATTGACCTATCATGGACATACCAGGCTTTGATGATATGATCATGAATGAATGAGTGTTTGCTCTCTGCATGCCACTCTATACCATGGCTGCCTAGAATTTCACATAGCATTACATGGCTGTTTTGAAGCCTAAATGGAGACCCCTGCTTACCTCATCTCCTTCTCATGAGAAGAATCTGAAGCTTGGTGAAACAGCCCAGAGCAGCCTGGAGGAATGCTAAAATGGCTGTTAAGGAAAGTCATGAAGATGAGGTACCTCCTAGTCTCTACAGAGACATACTTCAGTGGTCAGTAACAAAAATGTTATTGTGCATCATGAACAATAAGAAAAGTAATGGTTAGTTTCAACACATACATATTGGCACATTTTTGAAGTACTGTTAGTGAATTGTAAACTAAATATAGGAGTATTTATAGAATTGTGTGTGAAAGTATAGGTTTTACTTCAGATTTAAAAGATCTGGTAAATTACTTTACTGGCAATAATTACTTAGTGGGATATTAGCCCTCATGACACCAAAACGCCAGTCTGTCAATGCTTTGCTGAATTAATTTCTGTGATGAACAACACAGTACTTTATGATCTTTTCCAGTAGATAGGAAGCTGGTACAGTACTCAAAACTGCTGTTGGGTCATTGGATTTTGAGGATCAATACCAAATTAAATTAAGCATATGCACATGCAGGCATATATACAGTCATATATAGTCCAGAGTGTTTATTGGCCCATTACTGGCTCTAAATACATTGTGCTTGAATTCCATTTTAATGACATGGATGTAGTTGGAGCTGTAATGAGGGCTCATGCTCTTTTTTGTCATCCTTGAAACCAAAATGGGAACCCTGACAAGCAACACAAGGAGACCAGTTTTGAGAGCACAAGTAATCCCAGAGGGAAACGCATCTCACGTTGGAACAGGGGTTGGGTCTAAAGTCCACCCCTTCTCCTTTTCCAGTCTGAAGCACCTCATTCAAGACTTCAGGATACAGGAACCCTCTTTTTCAGCTTACATCTGCACACACAGGCACATACATGCACACTCTATAAAAGTCATCATTTTAAAAGCAATTAAGACATCTGCTAAAAAAGGTTTGAGTAATTAAATATTAGTGTCCACTTGATCCTGAAAGTGGGAGGTAGGGAGCAGCAGATATCTACGAGTATCAGGTTTGACCTAACAAAACTGTGGTAAGAATGAATGTGCTAGCTCTGCATAAAATAACCGTGAAGACTCAGCATGATCTAGGATGGAACAATGAAGGTCTGCGTGTTTTATGCAGGTAGCCACATATTTTTCTATCCATTCTACTGAAAAGACATTTCAAGTTCATATTCCCATATTTTTTGCAGTCACTGCAGATGAGCAGATAGCATCCAAGTAAGCAATCTGGAGCTTGATGAAATCTCATGGGAATGATGAGTGCAATTTACAAATGAATGATGAACTTTTCAGACCTTTCCTTCAATCCAGTGAATGTCCCGAAAAAATTGTAGGCCATAGTCAGCTGAACAACTTGAAAATACAGAGAAATGGCAAAAACCATTGTTTTGGTTGGGTTTTGAAAGAAAATATTGTGCTAGGTGCTATGAAAACATGCAAGAAGACGTAGACTCTAAAATAATTGTGTTACTAAGGAAAAAAAGTGTTGTATTTGACATGAAGCTTTTTATTATTTAAGATATTAATTACAGCAAATAAAGTGCTTTAAGTTATATATTTAAGACCTTGTACCAGAAATAAAGTCCTCTAAATTATGACTTCTAGGTACAAGATTTATCGAAGATTAACTTGGTAGTTAAGTATTTTGAGCTGGAGTTTCTTCAAGATATTCCTCTAAGTATATCCTTAGTGTGATGAGGTCATATTTGAGCACGTGTGGCTTCAGAACTGCCCATTCCAATGCAATGGCCTCTCTTTACATTATTAGGTCACTGTAACAGTGACATGTGTGGTTGTCTAGCTTGAGAAGGCAGTAACTTGACATAAAATTGCATGCATTAAGGACTCCTGTGGCATTCTGTTTGCAAATACTTTCAACACACAACTTCACTGTAAAATGCTCTTAGGGTTTTGGAGAGTTAGAATTTGATCCAAGAATGGCATTTCCTCTTATAATATTCTGGGTCCAGACTTGTGTACAGTTGCTCCTTTGAGGACAGATTTCAAAACTCCAGAATGAGATCTTCCCTTTATTATACGGTGCTTTTTAAATACTGTTGTTCTCCAGAGGAAGAAACACTTCTCCAGCTTCTGTTGTAACATTAATTTCAAGGACAGTCTTGCAAATGTGCATGATTCAGTTTGAATATTTGCTCTCCCTCAGGCATGTGCATCCAGCCTAGTGTATCAAAAATATCCCTTTTTTGACCCTACCTAATTTAGCTTGAGAATCAGCATCGTAGTCTGATATTTCAGATCTGCTCTTCTTTTAAAATGCACTTTTACAAATATCTGCAGCCAAAGTCCAAATCCTCAGAGGCTGAAAATCAGCATTGTTCCTTTGAGTTAGGATGACTATGTCAACTAAACAACTGCCCCAGTGAGTATTGAATGTAAGCTAGAGAGATGCACTAATTCTACAGTGGTGCGCAAAGAACCCAATTTGCAGAGTGAACGAGTATGTTTAGAGAACAGAGTTATGTAATTCATCTATTTTGGGGATTAGCCATCCCTGAAGTTCTGAAAAAGGTAACTGGGTTGGACTATTTATAGAGTCGGTTCCTATAGTTACAGCACAGATGCTAGCACGGAACAAAAACAGTTAGCTCAAACCATCTCCTCAGTGTATCTTGAGAAATTTACAGTCTCACAAATGTTTATAGATCTCCCGGATACAAAGAGATTTGGGGGTCTAGGATGCTACTATTGTCTCAGCATCTGTCCACACATTAGTATGCCCTGTTTCCTATTAGCTTCTGACCATGCCTTTGGTTTTCAGGTCATTTGTGTTACAGAGATATGCAGAGACTCCTTTTAAAGGAGTTTCCCAATGTATGAGAGAGGCGAAGGGGCAGTAATCTTGGATAAACTAGTGCAGTAATTGCTTAATTATTTTGATCTTTAATTTCACAAGACAGCTAGGGATGATGACTCATAATCCTTCCTTTACATGATTCTCTGTTTTCTAAGATGCATTTGTAGAATCACTGTACAACTTGGAAGCCAGTAGTTACTGCTACAGGATGATTAAGTGTGCATAAGTATTAATGAAAAAAAGTATTAATGAAAAAATACAATTGATACTCAAAGAGTTCAGAATCTTGAGGTCATGCAGGATTGTACAATTTATAGGAAGGGAAGGAACAGTTTGTGGTAGGTTAGTGTTTGGCCTGCTTCTTATAGATTCTGCATATAGATTCACAATAACTCTATAGAGTTATTGTTATCTTTTCTTAAATATATGTCCACAAATATCAAAGCTGAAATCTACCTAGAATTATAGGAAATATCACCAAAAGGCCCCTGGGTCACTGCGTACAAGTATCACAGAATCACAGAATCACAGAATCTTCTAGGTTGGAAGGGACCTTAAAGATCATCTTGTCCAACCGTCAACCTAACTGACAAAAATAGACACCCGCACAACAAACAAGGAGCATCATCACTAAACCATACCTCCCAGCACTACAGCAACCCGTCTTTTGAACACCTCCAGGGATGGTGCCTCAACCGCCTCCCTGGGCAGCCCATTCCAATGGCTGAGACCCCTTTCAGTGAAAAAATTTTTCCTAATATCCAGCCTGAACCTCCCCTGGTGCAACTTGAGGCCATTTCCTCTTGTCCTGTCGCCTGTGACTTGAGAGAAGAGACCCACCCTCCTTTCAGGGAGTTGTAGAGAGCAATAAGGTCTCCCCTCAGCCTCCTCTTCTCCAGGCTGAGTAGTAGAGATACTTTCTCATAAAAGCAGTCCCCGCTGAGTAACGTTATGGTTGCAGAGATCAAAAGCATGATTTGCACAAGGTGTGTGGTATGTGCGGTCCAGCGTCGCAGGCAGCAGTGCAGCCCCCGGGGCTGTGCCTCTGTTCCTGTTCCATGATGTAATGCTGGTGAGCTCTTTGCCAAAAGCCATCTAATGCCTGCAAGAGCCACATATTTCCCACTCTACTAGGGTTCCAGTCTCCTCTTCCCTCTATTGGTCTTCACAGCACTATCACACAAAATCTGCAGATTGTTCTTTTTAAGCTTCTTGGGTGTTACTAGATTTTCACTCTATGCATGTCTTGTGTTTTGTGCTCTCCAGACACACTTATTTTCTCTCCATCAGCTTTCACTGTTTTATCCATCTCTGTTGTGATTCTCTCCTGGGTTTTTATTCCTAATTTATAATCAGCCATATAGCACGCTATGTGCCACATTTCTGAAGAAATAGGAATACATATTGTTCTGCTTAATTTATAGCTCTATTCTTTTGAAGCATGAAGTAAAAGCTCTTTGCAAAAATATGAACACTGAATGGAATGATGGTCATTTTTTGGATTTCTGGGGAGCCTCACACTGACAGCTGTTACTGCTGGTGCCAATCCCACCTCCATGTAATAAAACACTTCTCTGTATTATCTCACTGCACAAGTATGATAAATACTTCATTACAGGCATTTACTTAACATCCTAGTCCTTCTGTGATGGTGAAACACAGGTGTTAAGAAGTCACTCAGCTTCTGTGGCTGCATTGTAAATAGCATTATACTAACCAGGTGATGATATCACATCAATATTTTGCATTTCCAAAAACGTATCTTCCATTTTTAATTTTGAGTGCAGACCGTGAAACAGTAGAAAAGGGGTTTTCAAATCTCTCAATGTTCAGAAGAGACTTTCAACTATCTCCTGTTTCCCAGAATCATTTATATTCTCAGAGGTCCTGTAGTCCAACTACCTGCTCAAAGCAGGGTCAACAATGAATTCAGACCAGGTTACTCAGGAATTTATCCAGTTGGGTCAGCAAAGACAACGATCCCAGAGGCTCTCTGGGCAGCCTGTTTCAGTGTTTAATTACCTTTAAGGGGAAACTTCTTTGTGGCCATTGTCTCTCATTCTCTCACATAACTATCTCCTGTTTCCCAGAATCATTTATATTCTCAGAGGTCCTGTAGTCCAACTACCTGCTCAAAGCAGGGTCAACAATGAATTCAGACCAGGTTACTCAGGAATTTATCCATTTGGGTCAGCAAAGACAACAATCCCAGAGGCTCTCTGGGCAGCCTGTTTCAGTGTTTAATTACCTTTAAGGAGAAACTTCTTTTCCTTGGTCAGAATCTCACATGTTTCAATTTGTGGCCATTGTCTCTCATTCTTCCACAATGCGAGCCTGTTTCAGTGTTTAATTACCTTTAAGGGGAAACTTCTTTGTGGCCATTGTCTCTCATTCTCTCACAATGCACTTTGGTAAAAAGCCTGGCTCTGTCTTCTTGGTAACCTCCTTCTAGGTACAGAAAGGCTATTACTAGGCCCTCCTAAGACTTTTCCAGGCTGAATAAGTTTTTCTCAACTTCTCTTCATTGTTCACCAGGACCCTGAGGTCCTTTCCAAAAGTGTTCTCTCTATCCAGTCAGTTCCCAGCCTTTATTACTGCGAGGGATTAGTCCATCCCAGCTGCAGGACTCAGCATTTGTCCCAGCTGGATTTACTGAGGCTTCTGTAAACCCATTCCTCTAACCTAATGCTAGGTCCTTCTGAACAGCAAGGCTGCCTTTGAGCTATCAACTGCACCCCTGTCCGCAACAACCCCCCGGGTTGGTGTCACTGACACATTTTCAGAAGACATATTCTGTCAAATCCTTTGAATCACTGATAAAGTTATGAAAAACATAGGTCCCAGAGTAGATCCCTGAGGAACTCTACTGGTAATCAGCCCCCAGGTGAAATTCAAACCATTAACCACTGTTCTTTGAGCTTGATGATCCAGACAGCTTTTTGTCTGTCTAGTAGTCCATCTATCTAGACTGAGTCTCATCTTGGTACAAGAATACTGTGGAAGATTGTGTCAAAAGCTTTGCTGAAGTCAAAGTAGACAACATGCACTGGTCTCTCCTCATCCCACAGTCATTTAATTATAGAAGACAATCAGATTGACAAATGCCATGATGTGTATTCCCTGTCACTTTTCTCCTTATGTGACCAGAAACGACTTCCAAGACTCATGCTATGATTGCACAGGAACAAAAGTGAGGCTCATTGACCTCTAGTTCCCAGGATCATCCTTCTTGAAGCAAAGGAAAAAAATATGCCAACATGCAGACAAGTTAGATCACAATCTCCATGTCTTTGCAGCACTTTTTTTGTTTTTTTAAGAAAGGATTTTAGGCTGAGGTAGTTACATAGCAGTTTCATATGCAAAATAAAATGCAAAGGGGAAAAAGACAATATATTATATTTAAAGACACATAAAGAGAGGTTGATTGAAAATAATGAAGGTTTAGCTGTAAAAAGGAAGCTGTACTAGGCATTTCAAATGTCATTAATTTAGAAGGAAAGTGATGCAGTAACTAGAGAAAGAAACAAGTTATGTAAGGTAGTTAAAGGATCTTCAGTATTTAGTTTTGTTTACACTAAGCAAAACATTCAACAGAAATAGCCTTTGTTCTGGAGTGAACAATTTGTATCAGTCCTTGAAAAAGCCCCTTGGGTTGATCTGGTGTATAATACAATAGTAAGCTTTATTAAGGTACATTGATTGCCATAATAATTAAAATGGAATAACAAAAAATTGCAAGATACATGATCTTTCAATTATAATAAACTTAAATAAGCTATAAAATAAAAAAAAAAATTAAAATAAACAAAGGAGATCCCATCTCACCTCTCAGAATTATTTTAATATGCTAATAAAGTAGTAGTTAAAAGAAGACAAAATGGATCTTGAGTATGACCTGATTTAGTAATTTCTGTATTCCTAAGAATATCACATGTCAAGAGATATTATCCACTGGAGCATGAGTTTCCCACAAGGATTTTGTCCCCTCACTTTCTGTTTTCATCAGAAAAAGAATCCAGAAACTGAAAAAGTATTTATGTGAAAGGAGAAAATACTTGTGCGTTTATTTATTTCTTTTTTAAATCAATGGTTTTTACCTCATTTAGGATTTTTATCATGCAATATCTTGGCCTCAAGTTGGCTTTGGCAAGTTTCAAAGAAAATTATTGCCTCTCAAGGGTTTTCAGCAAGCACTGGCAAAACATTCAAATACAAAAGCTTTTGAAAATCGAATGCATTTGCAGCATCTCAACAAGTTCCATTGTAATTAAAACTATACCATTAGCCATGAATATTTGTAATCAAAGGTGGATCTGCTGAGATGGATGTATCACAAAGGTTATTCTTTGCCAAGCGTGCAATTTCCTTGGCTTATGTTATCATTACATCTGTACAGCTAATTGATTTCTTCAGGAATCTTTCTTAGAGCCAGAAAAAAACCCCAAAGGTACAAAATATTATGTGGGAGGAGGTGTCATTTGAGCTTATCATGCTGTCTAAATCCCACATGCAACAAGAAGAAGCAGCACTTTAGAGTGCTTTTCTGTTCACTCATTGTATGTATAATATATTCAATATTTTTGTTTTCTAACCTAAAAGAGCTCTGACACTTTCAAGAGTCCAGTGGCTGTGATTTCCTTCAGTGTAAATTAGATGGACCAAATTTTCTTCTGTGGCCCTTGAAACTGGAAGGCCAGGATGTTTCTTTTTTTTTTTTATTGGTACAGTTTCAGAAGCACAGAACCTCATGTAAGTTTCCTCAGAGAGCACTGCTCTTACAAGCCTGATGTTCTTGCTGGGGAAACTCCCTTAACTTCTGCCAGTGATCCTTAAATGAGAATTTGGCCTACAGACCAAATTCCCTAGCTCCCAGCTTTCCATTCTGAGAGGCCACCAGGCATTTATTAGCAAAGACAGCTCTTTTAGCATTGTAAAGGCAGGGATGCACAGCAGGAAGCCTAGTCTCAGTGAAGTCAATTTGTAATAAGTTCTGATATTTGTCACCGGTTTATTGACGTCATCAATGGACGTACATTTTATTCAAAAACATGCAAGTTTAAATTAAAGGTCTCTAAAATATGCCCCTGCAGAGCTGGTGAAATTTTAGGGACACCAGTGGTTTCTAAGAGACTCCCTCCAACTCCTAACATGAGGTGTGTTCTGGCACTTAGAGTTTAACTGACATTTGACCTGAGGACCTTCTTTTATATGGCTGTTTCCTTTGATGACATCCACAATAAAAGATTCAAGTGTCCCATGTACTGCCAGCAATGATAGGGGTTTACTTCCTGGGGAAATGAGAAAAAATGCTCAGAAGCTTGGGGGAAAATTGCTTATCATCTTTACACGGATATTCTTCAGTTCTTGCACATATTAGAAATCTGAGCAAAGGCACTTGGTGTGATTAATATGTTTTTTCCCCAGATTTTAGTCCTAGAGGGCAAACGATAGGTTGTAAAATACCTATAAAGAGAAAACATGTACCTCTGTGTTTTATTTTAAAGACGTTTCTCTGTTACACACACAAAAGTTGCAGAACAAATGGTTACCTACAGAGTGACAGCTAAAGAAGCACAGTGCTGCATCTGAGTATGCTGCTAGCAATGCTGTCCTCTCGTGGAGAGAAAAAAAAGGGTTTCTTTGACTTGTGGGGCCATCCAGTTACCAGCAAGAAAACTGGGCATGGGTTTGCTTTTACCACTGAGAGCAAAAATATGGGGGGCCTTATTCATACTGTCGAGAAGCAAACATGTCACGTGTGTGAGAAGAGAACAGATATCCAAAAGGTCTACCCCTAAGAAAAAATATCTGAACAATTTGCTATGCAAATAATGCAGAAAATGGCAAAACCTTTCCATGGTCACTCTGTTAAGATAAGAGAAACTGGGCCAAGTTAACCCTGCAGTAATTCTGATGAAGTCAATGAACTGTGATTGCGCAAAGGTTGAATCTGGACTGTGATGTAGCTAATTTCTGTGTTCAATTAAAGTGTTGACAGGTGAACTCTTACAGATTCAGAAAGAATGCTTTACGAGGTTACCACCTTACTTGTTGACTTCTCCTCTCAGCTAGATGTCATTGCCACAAACATTGAGCTGCATGAATTAGGCATATGAGCATTTCTAATCAGCTGCACAGCAAAGACTGACAGATTCCTAGCCAGAATAAACCAACAGAAACTAGCCCTGTATGAAAAAAAAATGTATATATTTGAGATAAACCAGGGATAAGTAAAAAGTAGACGTAGTAATAGTGATTCACACAATATCTTATTCAAACAACAGCATTTATATCAGTATTCCAATGCAGTAATACAGTCTTAACCTCCAAAATTATGTATCTCTAGAGATCTCTTCATTATGAAAACATACTGTGTTAAACTATTCTTTATATTCATATCTGTTACATGGTTTTTGTGGAAATAGAACTTTAAATAGCTTAAAAACACGTAATTAAGAAGCTTTTGAAAACATTTGTCTTTCACTTTTTTAGGACTTGAGCTATATTGTGTGATTCAACATATAAGAATTGAGAACTATTGATATATGATAAAGTAATTTTCCCACTCTCTACTTAGTTCCTACAGTAAGAAAAAAAACCACAAAAAACCCCAACCAAAACCAAAACATACAGAAGCCAAATAGCCTGATAGTTTCTTATTTTCCAGTGAGAATAAAATTTTACTTATATATCTTTTATGTTGATTTCTCTGGGGAAATTCACATATATCCTCAAGGATATCATTTGATCCTTAGAATATCCTTGGTTTCAGTTATCTTCTGGTATCATTGGACCTGGAGTTATCCCTCAAGGAGATTTCAACTGCAATACCAGAAGATTTTTAACTCTCCTCCCACATTCGCAGCTAACTTTGTCCTCTGCTGGACTTACAAATGTGGACACAACTGCGTTTTGTGATGTTTTGGCAAGTGACATTTGTTTGTAGCACAGGAAGCTAAAGCAAATCAAGCTGCACAGAACATATGCTACACGTTCAACCCTCTGCAGGTGCTGTGTGCAGGCCACGTGATTTACAGACATACCCCTAAAAGAAAAAGTAATCTCTGACTAGATTTTGTTCTTCTATGCACTAAAAGTACAAAATGTAAAAAGTATTTTGATAATAAAATTAAGAACTTATCTACCCTAGAAAACTTCATGATGACAGAATAAGACATAGTGACATCCTAGAGAAAGAAAGTAAAAAGCTGAATAATTGAAAGAGTTTTTTCGCTAAAAGGTCATTATGTTTTTTTTCAGTTCCTGTTTAACCTCTGCGAGCAATGAATCAACTGGAGAAGGAAACAATTGTTTGAGATTTGTCATCTCACTGCCCATGTGTACAGTGCATGATCAAGAACAGGGGACACACCTGTCTTCAGTGAGAGATTGAGCAAGACCCGACAAGGTTAGTAAGATTAAGTGAGGGGAGAGGGAAGAACATGGGAGGAGAAAGGAACTCTTTTACGAGAAAAAAAAAAAAAAGGCCTTTTGTTTTTCCTTTAGTCAATGTAAAGAAACAAAAAAGGTTACAGTTTTACAGTTTTTGGAAAGTCCTTTGCTGACCACCTTCAAATATCCCTTACAGTAATTTACCCCTAATTATGTATGGAGACAGGTAGAAAGGAATGGAGCAATAGGAAGAGAAAGAGGAAAAGGAAGTAAAAAAGCTGCAGAATCAGGGGGATGCATCATGCTGGTTTAGAGGAATCCTCATTACCACTGAGTATCGCTGTGGTGTCAGTAGGACTACACTGAATTTATAAAGTCAAGTGTAATGCGGTAAAATGTCTATCTAGGACATATCTGCACAGCAGATGAAGCTGCAAAAGCAATGTGGTTAGGGTCCCTTCCAACTTAAGATATTCTATGATTCGAGCTCTTTATAATCCAGCTACTTCATATAGCAAAGATAATTAAGGCCTGGTGGCACGTGCTTCGGCATGGCTTGGCAGCCTAAACAAGCTCTCTGAAGATATTCTTACTGATGCTAATGTGGCTTGAGCTACCTAGAATGTAGGTGGTGTGGATGTACATTTCATACTGAAATGACACTTTCTCTGGGCTGGGTAGGCATAGGTAATTGGTAAATTGCAACTCTCATATAATAATGTGATCGTTTCAGAGTGTTTGTTAATTTGGGAATGTTTATTAAAAGCATATTGAACATGACTCTGCGAACACCTAGAATAGAATTCTAAAAGAAAAAATAATTACCCAAGGAAGTAGTATGTAGTTATACTTAAGCAAAATATGTATTGCTAATTAACAGCTATTTTATGAGGAGTTTTTCAGATTTTTTAATAATCTCTGAGCTTTCGGGGTTTCCTCCATACCTAAGGAAGAGTACCTTTGTGAAAATATCCCAGACCTAGGGGGTCTAGGAGACAGAACTGAATTCAACCATGATTTTTCCATGACAGAGATGCAGTTATATGCTGTGTTACTACACAGCCCATAGTAACTTAGGGATCTGCTCATTCCTTCTGATGCATTCAGAAACCATATAGTTAATATTATTGCGCCTGTCTAATTATCTTTCCATGATAGCCTGGTACGGGGCATGGTATTGGCCACTAGATGGTGCTCTCACGTTGAGATTAAAGAGTTCCATTAGCTTTTTCATTACAATTTTCATAATTCGCTCAAAATCAACATAAACCCTCTCGAAAGAGCAATGAAAAAGCTTGCTAGAATGCATACGAGTTAGTTTCAGATCACTGATATCCCCCAGATTGAATAAGGAAGTGATTTTAATTGTAGCAAAATCAGCACTGAAACCACGTAATACTCTTCTCTAATATAAAGGTGCAAATTCTATGAAACTTTAAACCATGAAATGAGCATTAGTTAAATAACATGTTCATGGTCAAATAATATTGGTTCCAAACAGGTAATAGTCCAGCATTACAAACTGGAATGAGGAAATACATAATTTTCAAATGCTGTGTATTGTTTTGGATTATTTTTTTTTTATTTTCAATAAGCAACTGATCTTATTCTTGCATGTCCTTTCCCAGAGAGAGCTCTAACTGAGGTGGCATTCATAATTTTCAAATGCTGTGTATTGTTTTGGATTTTTTTTTTTAACTTTCAATAAGCAACTCATCTTACTCTTGCATGTTCTTTCCCAGAGAGAGCTCTAACTGAGGTGACATTCACCAGTAAGAGGCTCTCTTGGTCCCACCATTCATTTCCGATTTCTTCTTCCACATGCAGCTTTGACACAGAAGGGACATTTTGGTTAAAAATGAAACAAAGGAAGATTTTGGAGGCCAGCACTGTCTTGCTGATACATCTGAAATTTAGGTTTGCTCTTAGGAAATTAGTAGCTTTGCCTACTTTTTGTAGTAACTTAGTATCTATCCTAAAATTTCTTCTCTCCTCTCTCCCCTGCATTGACAACTAGGCAGGATCCATCTTGTTCCTTTCATCGTAGGCTCCCATTAGAATAAGCCCTGTTGCAACATATCATTCTTTACCCCTTCCCTTCCTTTCCATAAGGTTAAGTCTCTGTTTATACAAGCTATTCCAGTTCTAAGTAAAGTGGAGCACCCAATTGTTCATGACTCAGATCAGGATGTCAAATTCTTTTTCAGCAGAGTCAGTGTTTCCACATTTCAGATAGCACAAGATCAGAGCTGTAAATTGTCCAAAGCTGGCATTTAGTGTGCCCTTTACCTTTAACATCCAAATGCACTGGACAAAAGTGACTACAGCTGTAGTTTGTTCTAACCCCAGTTAGCAAAGAAAAGAAAGCTGAAACTTGGAAATTGTAACATGAGAGATTCTAGAAAATACTATATGAAGCATTATTTCATGACAGGAATGACTCAACAGCTGCTTTTCTAACCTTAATGTGGCAGTGAATAAATCTACACAGACAGAACACTCAAGAATATTTATTCTCTATGGTTCCTGTAAGACCTGATGTTAGGAGAAACTTAGCTTCTGTTCTCTAGGATCTATTCCGTTAGCCACTTTTAAAACAGATCACTTTTGCTCTAAGTTTTACTACCTGCAGTAATGTAAAATACTAAATCATTTCAACATTATAAAAATTATAAAATTATAAAAGCATTCCCAGCAAAGTCCCAAAGTTACTGGTGCATTAAAAAGTGTGTGCTGCTTATGAGCATGATAAACATCTCCTTAACTCAACATACACAAATCTTTTTCATCTTTCTGGATTCAAACATGTCAGGAAATCAGTGTACATAGAATTGTGAAAGTCCATGCTCCAATGTTAATATTTCCTCCAGTAGTGACTTTGATGTCAGAGAGGCTATTACCATGAATTCTTTGAAATGAAAAATCAAATAGAAGGTACAAATCTATTGAATATTTCCACCTCTTATAGTTTTATCTGTAGAATTACGTATTTAATTAATCAAGAAGTGGTTTTTAGAAAACTTCATTAAGATTAAGGGGTGAGTATTAGATTACTTTTAACAGTAATGTCTTTAGCATTACATCAATCTATTGCAGTATCTTCCATAACAGTAATTTAATTAATCATCTTGCAGAAATAGTTTCAAACTTTTCTCTACATGGAAAAACTAAGATGGCAGATACCACTTATAGGACTGAAACGCTGCACTTATAGGACTGAAATGCTGTCCTGGTTCTGGCAGGGATAGGGTTAATTTTCCCAAGGAGCTGGCTCAGGACACAGGTATTCTATACCAGGTGAAGCCATGCCCAGTATATAGGTGGCAGCTGGCAGGGAGAGGGGGCAGGAAATCACCCCTTGGATGTGTCCTAGGGGCTTCCTGGTCTGGTTGGCATCATCATCAGCTGTGAGCAAGTGGCCTGTGGTTCTTTGTTGCCAGCTGGAGCTCAAAGACAACAGTCCTCTTTGGCACCCAACATGGGGCATGAAGGGTTGAGATAACAACAGATCTGACCAGAGCACGTTAAAATAAATTTGTTATAGTAATTTATTGTATTAATTAAATAGTCACTGGTCACAATGTTGCTTCGTTTGTTCGCATGACTGCATTATGTAAATTCTTATAGGCTCTATGTACTCCCCACGGTGCTGTTTATCAGGATCAGGATTATAATTTGCTGTCCTTTGTAACAGTAATTTATGATATGATAACATCACTGTTCAGGCAGTTATGTTGGGCTTTTTATGTGGCATTGCTGTCCTGCCCATACCTCAGGCACCGTCTCTCAGGATTTATTGATAATCACATCCAATCTATGGGAGAAACGCAGGAGAGATACTTTTCCCAGCTCTTTTGCCTCCTTTTTCTCCTTTGGGCCAGGTACAAGAGCTTTTGAGAACTTTGAATATCCTTGGGATATTCAAAAATATCTTACTGGTCTTATTGCTATGTTTCCTGAATGCGTTTCAGGTATTGTTTAGGGTTAAACAACTGTGCAGTGATACCACCCAGAGATCTGCCACAAGGCTGTATAATCATGGGTGGCATGGAATGTGGGAGAATATGGGCAGGTATCTAGAGAACTTCTCACCTCCAATGGTCTGGGACCTCACCTCCAAACAGCTACAGGACCCTGATAAAGTAAAAGAATATTTGAAAGGAAAATGCTGTGGCTGTTCCAGAGAGGCACAACTCACTGCACTGGGTTGAGTCCTGGCCAGTGTCTACCAAATACTGCTCAATATCATGCAGCACCCTCAGGGGAAAGAGAAGGAAACCAGAGGGACAGGCACTGCAGCTACTCCAACCTCTGCGGCAGGCACTGGGACTACTCCAACCTCTGTGAGAAGCACTGTGGCTACTCTAACCCTGGTGGCAGGTACCACACCTGAATCAGAAAACCAACCTGTGCCGATATCTATCACCTCTGTAGAGAAGAAGAAGTACATGAAGATATCAGCTCGCTTAGTAAGGGATGACGATGAGCCAGGGTCATCACGAGAACAGGAGAAAGAGGCAGAACCAGAGATAATCACCCGATCCCTATCCCTGAGCAAGCTGCAGGATATGTGAAAAGATTTCAGCTGCCTTCTGGGTGAGCATTTTGTCATCTGGCTGCTCCCATGATGGGATGATGGGGCCAGTAGCTTGGAATTAGATGGTAGGGAAGCCAAGCAGCTGTGATCCCTGTCTAGGGGAGGGGGCACTGACAAGGCAATTGGGAAAATGACCCAAGCTCTCAGCCTCTGGAGGCGAATCCTGTCAGGTGTGAGGGAGAGATGCCACTTCAGTGAAGATGTTGTATGTCGTCCAACTAAGTGGACCACCATGGACAGAGTTATCCAGTAACTGAGGGCAATAGCCATGAAGGAGATGTTTTATTATGACCCAGACAATGCACAGTCACCCGCATGAAGTCCAATGCACAAGGCTTGTATTGCAGAAGTTTGTATGGAGTGCACCATCGTTGTATGCCAACTCATTGGCAGTGATGGAACAGAAAGGCAAAAAGGGACCAGTGGTGGATGGGGAGGGCTGGCTGATTACAGCCATTGAAGAAAATCTCACTTTATCCTTCATCTTGGCTGTGCAGAAACTGTCCCAGAAGGTCCAGCAACTCAAAGAGAATAATGTCCTACTTCCCACCTGTATATGGGCCAGTATCTCAGCTATTAGGACCAAGAGTTTCTCTACTCAAGAGAGAGAATACAGAGGGCACACACCACAAGGCACCCTGTAGTTTTACCTGTGTGACCACGGGGAGGACATGAGGAAATGGGATGGACAACCTACCTCAGTTCTACAGGCATGGGTACATGAGTTGTAAGAACAATCACAAAAAGGAATCCCTCCAGGAAAAGTGCTGCCCAGGCAGGGTACAGGCCACAGTTTGCTTTCACTTGGATGGACATCAAGTACAGCTGGAATTGACCGCCCAAGGGGTGGAAACACAGCCCTACTATTTGCCATGGACTGACCCAGACTGCATGGGAACAGAGTGAAGCTCTAGAACATCTGCAATGCATTGATGACATCATCGTATGGGGCAACACAGCAGAAGTTTTTAAGAAAAGGAATAAAATAGTTCAAATCCTTCTGAAAGCTGGTTTTGCCACAAAATGAAGTAAAGTCAACAGGAGATCCAGTTTTTAGGAATAAAAAGGCAACGTGGATGCTGTTAAATGTCAGTCATATTTCTGATCTAGCAAGTAGACTGTGGGCAGAGGGAACAAGTAGGAAGAAAGAGAGTGGAGGTGAGAAGTGGAATGACATGAGAAGACTGACTGTGTACAGCTGCATTTGCACTCACTATCAAAATTGGTAGGTCAGAGTCCATCACATGGTAGCTGTAATCCATTTCCCTACTGGGAAACACAGCACGAGTCTGAAGCAAGTATAAACCTCATACATATAAGCTACATCATCGTATGGGGCAACACAGCAGAAGTTTTTAAGAAAAGGAATAAAATAGTTCAAATCCTTCTGAAAGCTGGTTTTGCCACAAAATGAAGTAAAGTCAACAGGAGATCCAGTTTTTAGGAATAAAAAGGCAACGTGGATGCTGTTAAATGTCAGTCATATTTCTGATCTAGCAAGTAGACTGTGGGCAGAGGGAACAAGTAGGAAGAAAGAGAGTGGAGGTGAGAAGTGGAATGACATGAGAAGACTGACTGTGTACAGCTGCATTTGCACTCACTATCAAAATTGGTAGGTCAGAGCCCATCACATGGTAGCTGTAATCCATTTCCCTACTGGGAAACACAGCACGAGTCTGAAGCAAGTATAAACCTCATACATATAAGCTAGATGGACAGAAGCAAATTAATGACTCAAAGGTTTCAATTACAGTAAACACAGGCTCCTTGCATCTCTATGCCCACATATGAACATAACTCATTAGTACATAAACGTCATGCTAAGGTTGCTCCTCTAGCTTATTGCCTTAAGGTATCATATTGTGCAAAATATATACATTTAGGTAAAGGCAAGCGTGGTTCAAAGATGGACAGAAGCAAATTAATGACTCAAAGGTTTCAATTACAGTAAACGCAGGCTCCTTGCATCTCTATGCCCACATATGAACATAACTCATTAGTACATAAACGTCATGCTAAGGTTGCTCCTCTAGCTTATTGCCTTAAGGTATCATATTGTGCAAAATATATACATTTAGGTAAAGGCAAGCGTGGTTCATGTTGTCAGTGGCAGTTTCTTGCAGTTAACTGCTGATAGGCTAGCAAGTTTATTTAAAGTCAGTGGGAAAGAAGGAGCTGAGGCCTATAAACCATGTTAAGACTGTATGAACATGTTTTATGAATCATAAATAATTTTCATATTCTGAATCATCTTTGTGAATGGAAAGACGTTTCTTTTCTCCCTTCTAAGAATCATGTTCCTAATTTCCTTGAGAAAGATAAGATTAGTACTCACTATTTAGCCTCATACAGATATTCAGGTAGCCTTTTCATTGGGTTTTATTTTCCTATGATCAGTACATAGTAAAGAGCATCATTTATTGTCATTAGTATTGAGTTTTGTGATCAGTAACAACCCACAACACTTTGCTCTACTTGTGACTGGCACATTCATTGATGTGATTTACAGTAGTTCTTTATGTGGATGGCTCTATCAGGTATACATCTTCTTATCAATAATAACTGGGACAGAGCAAAAAGAATGAAAAAAACCTGACATTCCAGCTAGTTTTCTGCTCTCTGGACAAAAACCTGCCCACCACTCTCACTGTTCACTGGGAAAAAGCAGGTATTTTCAAAAAAAATCACCTTTCAGACTGAGACCAACAAAAGAAGAATACACATCTTGTGTGAGAGGACACCCAGGGTCAGTTTTGGATGCACAGAGCAGAACCCAGTCAGATGCTGCACCATCTGTACAGAAGAAAGTGCCCTTAGATTTAAAGTTCTATTAAAATGCTCAAATGTGCATTCAGCACACATAAATTCATAGTGACAGAGATATTCAGTCAAGTTACCGTGATTCATGTTAATCTTAATCTTCTATATTTTTAGGGTCAGGTATGATCAAAAAAATTAAGGTTTAAAGCTATCACTGTAGATGAATCCATTTTGATCACAGAGCTCCTCTAATGTAATTTGGGCTATGGCTGGGCCATGTGCTAACCCTGAGTATGGGAGAACTGTGTCCTCACAATCCCAGTTGTGGATCAGAACAAATACAACTGAATGTATGGACCAATATACAAGTGGGGTTTCTCCAGACCAACGCTAACGCTGTCAACTGAATTAGTTGGTGGGGCACAAGAGGAGGGCTCTCAGAGTAATTTTCTAGTTTGGGGTTGCTCCACTGCATGAACCAAAGCATGGTAACTGCTGAGGATCAGAAGACTTACTTTGGAAGTGCAGGCCTAATCTGAAGGAAAATATTAATGTAGCTGCACCCTAAAGGATCACAACTCTTACTGCTTCTAAATGAACATCTGAAGGCTGAGCTGAACAAGATTTGTTTTGATCCACACTCTCCAGAAGAAACCTAAATGTCACATGCCATCATCCTTCAAGTTAGGAAATTATGCCCTCAGCTCTTAATAAGAAAATAGTTTTCCAGGTATCAGAAAGGCAAGTGCTGAGTTCTAGCATACAATAAGCAAATCTTACTCAGTGGAGTTCCAAATATGCAGTTGGTTTTCTTTATTACCTTCAGTTTGGACTCTGGCACATGGCTTTGGATATGGCATATAGGATCCTTTCTCAATCAGTTTTGATAATTTTTTTTCCCTAGCATATAGGATCCTTTCTCAATCAGTTTTGAGAATTTTTTGTTCCTAATTTTTTTTTTTCCTTCTGGCAGTAGTCAGCTTAACTCTAGTTTTCCTACATTTTTAAACCTGCCAGGAAAAACAAGAATCTGAGTGCTCCCAAACTTTGTAATTTCTTCCATCACAGAAGGATTTAAAGAACTTTAACTATTAAAGAGGAAACATTCTGTGAATCAAAAACCTCCTTATCCTCATGCAACAACTTGAATATCTAAGAAAATAACAAGTTCCAGCTACTTTCTAGGCGCTTTCATTTTTTAGAGCTTTCGGTGTCAATTATCCTCCCTGGGGCACTCCGTGCCAAAGTTACATGTGTCTACCTTCCTTTTGGACCTGGCAACACTGAGAATTTCTCTGTGAGGAGAGAAGCTTTCTTCCTTTCACTTAGAACCAGCCTTAACTTCTTTATACTTCCCTCAGTGCGGACTATGCCAATTTGATGACATAAGCAAGAAAATATATTCTGACCCGGGACATTTTTCTAATTTGCTTTAATGAAAAGCTCCATGGATTTTACAAGAAAATACATCAAGTGTTTTATTGAGCCCTTTTTTTGGTAAGAATTACTAGAAAAATGTTTTCCTTTTAGAGAACTCCATTCAGCACTGATGAATTTTTTCCTGTTTTTTATGAGATATTTCTATAAACAATTACTGGTTTATACAAGATTATATCTTTAATATTTACCCAAAGTGTGTCAAGCAACAGCTTTCTGAGAGATCTGTCACACTCAAAGAACAGTATCTTCTATTCCAAGGGAGGACTGCTTTATTTAAACATGAACAACCATCGGAAGTATTTCAACAATACTCCTATATTTTCATTATCACAATCATTTTCAAAACACAGCATTTGCTGTTGTTGTGTTCATTTCACACAGGTGAGCCATCATTGTGAAAGTTTTAAAATAAGCCATCAGATCAAATATGATCCAAATGTGAGTTTTCTAAACACAAGCTTTAACAAATGGGAAAATCAGTATAAAAGCTTCTTTAATGTGTTTTTAAATGTCAGTGGGAACAAATGAATATTTTATTACTTGAAAGATGAACTCTTCAGCATTCAGCTAGGATTATGTAACTTTAAATTGCATCTGAGCACAAGTCTTCCACCAGTGCCTAGGCAGTAGAAATAGCCTAACTTGGGAATAAAAAAGACAGACCCTGAATCCCAGAAGCCCAGTATTGCCTGTCACAAGGAAACCACAATCAAAAAGGGTTCAGGAGCTGCAAATGAAGTGGCTTTATAAACAATAAAGTATTTTGGAGAAAGCTCCAGGGTATGGTAAATGTGTCTGAAGAACTAGAAGGCGAATGTCTGGAATAATCAGCCTGCAGCACTTATTAAAAGAAAGTATGTAAGAAACTATGAAATCCAGGCAGAAAGACACAAAGCCTAAATAATGTAACATCTTGGAGAAACTGAAGATAACAGCTCAGGAAAGGACAGAGGATGCTAACGTGTATGGCAAGATTCCATAATCTGGAAACTGGAGTAAATGAAAGTGTAAGAGTTGGTGTTTTGGGTAATCTGGTAAATTTTGCAAAGTGAGGCTGACCCTCTACTAAAGGAAAAAAATCAAATATGATAGCCTTGACTACACTGAGCACTGCAGTATAAAAAGCTAGCCACTAATGCACTAGGAACTAAAAAGGGTGTCAGGACAAGCAAAATGAGTGCCTTGCTATAGGATAAATCCTTGCAGAACCCAAGACCCCAAAACCAAATGCCTTTGATGAAGAATTAGGATATGGACCCACACATAAATTATAAGCAAGATTATCTTGCTGAGAAGAAATAAAACCAAGCACCTTTGACTGGAGGGACACAAAAAAGAGTCATGAAGAGATACTGTGATACCTGGGACAAAGAGTAACTGCAAGTTGATCCAAAAGAATATTAAAGAGGTAGATGAAAGAGAAGATGGGTGAAACCATATGTTGCATCTGACATGTGAAAGCCAAAATGAAAAAAAAAATGTCTGACCATTTCTCAGTCTGGAAAACCTGAAGCCTTGTAACAGAAACTCTAAGTCTTTTGCATTAGAGTAGGACTACAAATACATATTTTCATATTGAAAAGACGGTCCCATATGTATAAACAAAAGGAAGAAGAATAAAAGCAGGTTTTCCATTTACATCTTTTGACAACCTTTGGGTGCATGAAGACTGGAAATAGGCTTTCCTAACTATTCAGGAAAAGTTGAAATTAGTAAAAAATTCTAGAAAGGATCTTTTCTGTAGGAAGAAAAACTTTAAAAGAAATGTGTGAGTAAAGCCATGGAGACTGTTTCAGAAGTCCATATTGAAGATGTGCACTGTGATGGACCTCGGAGTCCCTGTCCCCTGACTGCATAGATAGAAAAGTTAATGAGTGCTGCAGCCTCTTTCTAACATATAGCCCCTGATTTTATTATGTAAACCAAGGCATGAGAGAAAATGACAGAAGTGATGATGTCCAGCCAAGTCACACCCTGGTGTGGAACAGGATAGAGCTAGAGCTCTCATCTGTATTTGTGAGCCCAAAGGCAGTCCCAGACTGACACACAGATGGAAAGACAGAATCGGCCAAACCTTCTGTACGTCCACAAGGCAGCAAGCTTCATCAGTGGTGAAAGCCTAGCACCATTTCTCAGTCCCAATATGACTAAACAGCTAACTCTGTCATCTATTTCTTCTAGATATAAGTCTTATGAGGAGAATAAGTCTTATGAGGAGAGGCTGAGGGAACTGGGGTTATTCAGCCTGGAGAAGAGGAGGCTGAGGGGAGACCTTATTGCTCTCTACAAGTACCTGAAAGGAGGGTGTAGAGAGGTGGGGGTCGGTCTCTTCTCCCAAGTCACAGGCGACAGGACAAGAGGAAATGGCCTCAAGTTGCGCCAGGGGAGGTTCAGGCTGGATATTGGGAAAAATTTTTTCACGGAAAGGGTTCTCAGGCATTGGAATGGGCTGCCCAGGGAGGTGGTTGAGGCCCCATCCCTGGAGGTGTTCAAAAGACGGGTTGCTGTAGTGCTGGGAGTTATGGTTTCGTGATGATGCTCCTTGTTTGTTGTGTGGGTGTCTATTTTTGTCAGTTAGGTTGACGGTTGGACAAGATGATCTTTAAGGTCCCTTCCAACCTAGAAGATTCTGTGATTCTGTGATTCTGTCATATTGAAGAGAATATGTGATTTTGTCCAGAGCACAGGCTTTTGGGACTACTTGTTGATTATTTCTGCTGCAGCATTTACAATTAAAAGATGGTCAAAAGTGTTAGGATTTTTTCAGACTTTTAGAGAAATGGTACTCCTTTGACTGAGTGAAAAATTGTGAAGGGAGATAATTAGGCCAGAGTCCCTTATAAGGTAACTATATGTGTCTATCCCAGAGTACCGAGCTATCAAATAGCCCAGCGTGCTATGCTAACCCCAGAACTGGAATCAGTATCATTGCATCCTCATGGCGCTGCACTCAAACTAATTAGCTGGGCGATGAGAGATAGGGCTTTTTCAGCTTGCCATGTGGTTTATAATATATTATAGCCTAAGCTAAAGGCCTCCACTCTGCTTGCTTCTGGAACATGTGTCTCCTTTAGCCTGCCGGGAGTTTGTCATGCTGCCTCCTGTGGGGTGCAGTAAGGCCCTGAGCAGACACCCCTAGATGACTGGGTAAGGCCTTGGAATGGAAAAAGGCCTCTAAGAGGGAGTGCAAGAAGAGCACGAGGTTGCCTGCACATTCAACTGGAGGCACAGCTCCATTTCATGACATTTCAAAGGCGAAGAAGTAGATAATGATCTGTGTGTAGCTCTCAGCACAGCTGGCTCCTAGTCTCCTCACACACTGGCAAGCGTCTGATGCTGGTAAAAAAGATACCAAGAACTGTCTGTATCCTTATCTTCTCCCTATCAGTGATGTAACAGACAAGCAGAGGTATTTCATGTTACTACATGAAATTTAACTGGAGATCACAAATCCTAAAATGTCTTTACCTGCCACTCCCATAATTTCTGCATGGTATCACCACTGAGTGCCAAAGCTGTGTTGCTCTATCCTGACATAGTTTTATTTTATTTTCAAGGTAACCTTCGCTCTGAATTTTCTTATTTGGTAATACTTGGATTAAGGATTAATTTCAAGACCTCTGTAGTATATTTTGTCCTAAATTACTGTTAGGTGCACTTACCTGCATTGTAATTTAGGGTTTGGAAATTATAGAGCCCTGCAGTGCTGTGATTGTACGTGATCCTTTCTTCACAGTCAGACAGAAGAACTCACCACCTACACACTATGGTAAAGAACAAAATGAAACACCCAAGCTCTATGCTTATAGTGTGTATAGGTTAATTCCAAAACAACTACAGCCCTTTTATCATGCATAAGAATTTATAGAAACAAGAGATCAGTGTAAATTCAAGTAACAGAAGGAGGTGGGGTTGCAGCCCAAGCAGCCAGATTTATCTTTGAAGTTGGTCAAGCCTTGTAATTGGCTCCGCTTTGAGTGGGGGATCGGACCAGATGAGGTCCCTTCCAACTAAAATTCTTCTGTGATTCTACGATTCCAAAAGATTCCAAGAGATTGTAGCACCCAGTCTGGTAAGGTGAGGGGGAGATAAGGGAGTGAGGAAATAAGAACGGGAAACGGAGGTAATGAAAAAAAAAGGTTAGCCTCTTTAAGACAATATGGAGGGTTGATTTATTTCAAATTCTATCTACCGAATGGATTGCAGTACTTCAGACAAAATTAATGGAATGAACTGCTACAGTTATCATTCTTATGATATAGCAGGGAATGTGAAGGTGTTCAGCTAACAGAAATAGTTACACTAAATGCAGTTGATATAATATCAGGGAAACCTGGATTCAATTGAACAAACTCACAGTACAAAAGATTATTTTATGCCGTACTAGTTTTGGCAAAACCCTGTCCTGCATCAAGTAGGAGGGGAAAAAAAAATTAAATTAAATTTCAGCTGTGCCCCAAATGCCAGATCCAGAGTATGGCCAAAGAACAGAGATCCTGACCCGCTGTCGAATGAGTACAACTGTTAAAATGCCTCACAGAAGAAAAACACTCAGTTTGATTTCTTCTACGCTTGAGCTTCAAAGTTCACCAAATCAATCTCAATAAGGTTTGCAAAGGTCTTTGACTTCTAGGCATCTAACTGCTTCAGCTTCTGATTGGAAACCCTGGCTCCCTAAGCAACACATTCAAGTCTAATCCCGCTAGTTAGTCCTGCTACGAACAGAGATAAACGTAATTAACACCCCAAGTGACAGAAAGCTGCCTCTCTCCTTAGGAGAGGGATCAGTTTTCCCCCTTAGGAGGATCCTAGTCAGGAGGAGGGATGTATTTTCTAATCCACAATTGAAACCAATCCTCAGGTGGGAACATCCTACCAAGCTGGCAGCTCATCTGGGCTTCTGCACCCTCAGTCCCATAGTCACAGGAAATTGTGGAAGAGTGTGTATCTTCCATCATTGCTCTGGGTATCCAATTCCTAATCCTATAGAAAACTCTGCAAAGGATATGTCTTTAACTTTCTCCCTGCCACAACCAGCATCAGCAGCTCCCTGTATCAGTACACCTGATTAAATTTGTCTCTAGGGTAAAAAGCCTGGGGCTTCTGGTAGGGTAACAGCAAATGAGCTCAGAGCTGTGGAGGAGTAATATACATTGATGACCTGATCACAAGACCATAGTTCTCTGGGCTATCCCAGCAGCACAGAGTTTGCCCAGGCAGTAGCAACCTGATGGCCAGCAGTCACCACATACCTTGTCTGCACTCAAAGGCCTCACCCAGTAACTATCTCTGGCGTCAACTGAACAAGCAGGAGGTTTTTGACTCACTCTTCTTTCAGTCCAGGCTACAAAAAATAAGGGATCTCAATTCTCTGCTCTCTTTCTGCTCTGAAGATGCCTCTTGCCATTCTGCATTGCCCTGCTACAGGCATCCACAGGAGACTTCACAGGAGACACAGTCTCTTAGATCATCATGCTGGCAATGGCATTGA
Source organism: Calidris pugnax (assembly GCF_001431845.1). Lineage (NCBI taxonomy): Eukaryota > Metazoa > Chordata > Aves > Charadriiformes > Scolopacidae > Calidris > Calidris pugnax. Next base: position 474,244 of record NW_015090807.1, on the reverse strand, counting down.
GGTAATGGGTCACTACTAGGTGGATCATCATCTTCAGAACTTGACTTCACCCATTTCTGTCATCAGATAGTTGAGGCAGAAATAGCTCTGTCACATTTCTTCCTTTACTGAAACCTGTTCTTGAGAACCTGGGCACTGTGGGGTCATAGGAAGCAGAGGAGTGCCCTGTATTTGACAGGCTTGCTTCTCCCAGCTCTGCATATTCCTGTGAGGAAGAGGTGCCTCAGCACTGATTGCTCCAGTCTTCTGATCTTTCCCTGCTGTGCCAAGTTGCAGTAAATATAATGCAACATATCGATCAAAGAATAAAAGATCCAATAAACACCAAAAAACTGCAGACTTTTAACAGTGATTATATGACCGAGGAAGAGATTCTATTTTGTTTCACAGCTGAAAGCACGAAACGGCTTATTTTGTACAGAATAAACATGGGAAATATATTAATTATTTTGAATGTACAAAATCAGAAACACTAAGCTAAAAAGAAATCACTTTGGAGAAAATACCATTGATGGAGGATGCACTGCTTATTTTAACAGTTATTAAACTGCTTAATAGAATGACAGCAAAAATTATGAAGTTATTGTCCTATTGTGAGCAATAAGGCAAGAACTTGTACAGTTTATATCATTATATAGAGAAATGACTGTTCTTGTTCATGTGAGCTAGATGTGGATTGTGTGTAATCAGTCCCTGAGGACAAATTATGAAGTTTATGCAAGACAAGGGTAACTAAAACAGAAATACAAGTGAGAACTGACCATGAATTCAAAGGTAGCAAATCATAGGGTATGTTATCTAATTCCTAAGCAAAAGAAGTTAGCAGACTTCAATATTTCAATATGAAAAACTAATATATAAGATAAAGAGAAAAAGTGAAGCATGACATGAACTGACACAAAAGGAAACAGCCACAAGTAATGTTGATATGTGGATACAGTCTAATGAAATTCACTGATAAAGTGAAGAAACATCATCAACACAAATAATTAATGAATATCAATTAGATTTAATACTAAAAGAGTCTATAGCCAAGGCTAATAGAAATGAGAAGAAATTTCATTTTTATAGAAAAGTGTAGTTTTGTGCTTGGGAACAAATAACAACACTGTGCTAAAACCTCAATAGTTTTACATGACAGAAGAGAAAACCAAGATAAACTCATCAAAGTCACACTTTTTATGAACTGCTGACCTGAGCTAGTTATGAGAAAAACAAATATAAGCTTAAGCTGCTATCAAGAGATCTGTTTTCAGTAGAGGCATGAAAAAATTTTTGCTGTGTAAGATCTCAGTGCAACTTCATCTGGAATACTATATAAAATTATGAATTGAATCTGAAAAAGATATGAAGATGGACTCCTGGAATGATTAAGAAAGAGATTCTCTACACAAGAGAAAGCTTACAGAAAACCAGCCATTCTAGTCCAATAAAATCAAAGCTGAAATGGGATAAGATTGCTCTCTACAAATGTAGCCCTGTGGGAATGGATTATTGGATAAAAAGGCAAGTACTGGCAGAGAAACAAAGGTGAATATTGGTAAATGCATTTAGACTGCAAATTAAAGGACAATTAAAAGAAGGTTAGAAGAAGCAAAGTACAGCTGTGTTAAAAATGGAACACAATCATTTTACAAAGGGACTTCTGTGACCCAGAACCTGTGATAGCTGGGCACCAGGACCATGAGCCCATTAGGCTCTTTTTAGTCCCATGTTTATAACAGGGCTACCTGTCCTATAACTTTGTTCAGCCAGTTTGTTGTCCCTAATTGAGCAACAACTTTCACATCTTTAATATGTGGTTCCTTTCCACAAGTCTATCCTGCATGAAATTTGTTCCTTTACTGAGCTGTTTTGTTTTAGTCATATGATCCAGCCAGCCACATTTCTTAAATGGTATGATGACCTAAGCCTCACACGATCGAGTTGTAAATAAGCCTCCATCCTTCCTCTTAAAGGATCGCTTCACCCTACAGCACTCCTCACAGATAGCAGCCATTCCTAGCAACTCTTCCTTTCACCCTTTCACAGGTTGCTCAGGATACTCAATGTACTAAAATGCGATATGCCAAGATACAATTATATCAGAAAATTTCAGGAACAAAGAGAAAAAATATCAAACACAAATATCACTAATATTGAGCTTATAGGGCTCAGCACGGTAGCCAGTACAGTCAGCCATTCCTAGCAACTCTTCCTTTCACCCACAGGTTTCTCAGGATACTCAATGTACTAAAATGCGATATGCCAAGATACAATTATATCAGAAAATTTCAGGAACAAAGAGAAAAAATATCAAACACAAATATCACTAATATTGAGCTTATAGAGCTCAGCACGGTAGCCAGTACAGTTAAAAGGGATTTCACTGAATTTCACTGAATTTTTAGAGTTGGAAGGGACCGTAGAGATCATCTAGTCCAACTCCCCTGCTAAAGCAGGACCACCCAGAGCTTGTCAGAGCATGTTACTCAGGAGCATCCAGGCGGGGCTTGAAAATCTCCAAAGAAGGGGACTCCACACCCTCCCTGGGCAGCCTGTTCCAGGGCTCCGTCACCCTCACCGTGAAAAAGTTCTTCCTCATATTCAAGTGGAACCCTTTATGTTATGTTTATGTATTTTAATCATTTTTTTCAAAATAAGGAGTATGAAATTGTTTCATACATTGAATCTCACAATGGGTATTTCTGCTGCTTTTAAGTGACACAGCAAGAATGAAAAAGGAAAAATGATTTTTGTGTGTAGTCACGCAGCAAAAGATAAGAATCAGCGAACAGGAACCTTATAAAGTTCAGCAAAGGCAATCACAAAGCCCTGCACTGGGGGGGAATAACCCAATGCACAGACTCGGGACTGAACAGGTAGAAATCAGCTTTGCAGAATAGGCCCTGGGGATCTGGGTGGACAGCACATTGACCACGGACCAGCAACGTGCCCCCATGGTGGACTGCAGCAGGAGGAGAACTGCCAGAAGGTCGAGGGAGTGGATCCTTCCCCTCTGCTCAGCACTGGTGAGACATTTCTGGAGTCCCAATACCGGAGTGAGTCCAGCGAAGGTGGCTGTGAAGGTGATCAAGCAACTGGAGCGTCTGTTCTGTGAGGACAGGCTGAGAGAGCTGGGACTGTTCAGCCTGGAGAAGAGAAGACCCAGGGAGATCTTACTGGTGTGTAAAAGTACCTGGTTGGGGAAGCGAAGAAGATGGAGCCAGACTTTTCTCAGTGGTGTCTCGTGATATGAAAAGAGGCTGCAAACAGAAAGACAGGAAATTCCATTTAAATAAAAAACCCTCTTTTAAAATTATTATTATGAAGGTGGTAAAACACTGTCACAGGCTGCTGAGAGAAGGTAGAGTCTCTTTGGACACTCAAAACCCAACTGCACACAGCCCTGATGAATGTGCTCTAGGTAGTCCTGCTTTGAGCACGGGAGGGGACAAGATAACTTCCAGAGGTCCCTTCCATTCTATGATGTAGCAATTTATTAATCTTTAGTGATTATACATTATAATCCTAACAGTTGCTACCAAAACCCAACCAATTAGCACATTAGCATGGAAAACATACGCAAGATAGCAGAATGCATTCAATTGGAAATAATATATTTGTTACCCATCCAGTTTGTACAATATTTAATATGCATTAACTATATTCAGGATTAAATGTAAAAAACACTCAGAACACTAAATAAATATGTTCAATCAGTTAATTCATTAGAAAAATACAAAAGCGGCACTTGATGAAAACCTGTATTACTTCTTTGGAGAGAAAAAATCAAGTTTCCTCTCATGAGGTGTTTGCTCTGTTTTGAATCCAAAGCTATCTCTAAATATTCTAAGTAGCTTTAAAACACAGCCGAAATAGGTTCCTGGACTTCTGCTAAACTGGTTTAACTAGTTTTGATCATACCCTTATCTTTGAACCATAGTACGTCAAATTAGAAAACAAACAGTTTTAACTGTATTATTTACAATAAATTTACTGCCAGAAATGTGTTACAACAGTACATTTGGTGGAGTTTAAGTTTACTGTGTTCCCAAGATATAATCTTATGGACTAATATAGCTAATGTTAAGGTGAAGATTGAGCAGCTCTCTAGTATGTGACCTGACTGACTGTAACTTACCTCAAGAAACCATTTTTCAGTGCTAGATTTCATATAGTTCATTGCTTGACAAGAAATTAATCTTAACAGAGGTGTCTCAGCATCAGTGGCGTCTTGCAACTTAGATGACATTGCTCAATGGCTGTAAATCTCTTCAGTGGATATTAGTGAAGACGATTGACTCCCAAACTGAGCCAATATTGCCTTTTCTTAATGTTACGCTAAGTATGGCCAGTAGCAGACACTTAAGGAAACAGAACAAAAGAAACAAAGGCAGCGTTTTGCTCTCCTTGATATTCAACTTTTGTCTTCCAGTGCTACTGCGATGTCATAAATAAATGATCAGGAAGCTGCATATGGCATTGTGGTGATGCCTTTATCAGTGTCAAATATTATATTAGAATCACAGTAGCACAGTAGCGCCTTAAACCATATATGGTTCCTGGTCTGTACCACTGATAGCATGAAGTAAAATTCAGACAAAAGAATATGTCACAGATTAGTTAATTGCAAATACTAATCTTACACTCAGTATTCTGGAGCCATTGCTATCTTTTTTTGCTATTTTTTGCTATTGCTGACTTGTGGCTCTATGTAAATAAATAAGTTCATTACAGGAAGTTCCACAGTTTCTGAATGTGATCTCTCTCCTACTTCTTCTGCTATTTTCCTAATTTTTAATTTCTAATCATGTTCCTAATTTTTTAATTTCTAATCATTCTAATCAATGACTCTCATGAGATTCTAGAGTCATCTTAGGCAGGTGGAAATATATTAAAATATGCTGCTGTATCTGCTGCCATATCATTTAGGGACAGTTTCCAGGCTCTGGCCAGAGATGCTGGCAGAATAACCATTTCACAATAGCAATGGGAATCACTTCAACATAACATTTGCTTCATCATGATGTACTTTCCTAAGGTAGGATTTGCATTTGTCCATACTTGAATGTGTGTTACAACCTGGTATTTTCAGCAGAGATCCACCTGGACTTGTGCAAGGCATTTGACACTGTCCCACATGACATCCTGGTCTCTAAATTGGAGAGACATGGATTTGACGGATGGACCGCTCCATGGATAAGAAATTGGCTGCATGGTCACACTCAAAGAGTTGCGGTCAACAGTTCGATGTCCAAGTGGCAACCAGTGATGAGTGGAGTTCCTCAGGGGTCAATACTGCAACCAGTGCTGGTTAACATCTTTGTTGGTGACACAGACAGTGGGATAAGGTGCACTCTCAGAAAGTTTGCCGATGACACCAAGCGGTTGACACGCTGGAGGGAAGGGACTTGGACTGAATTGAGAGATGGGCCTGTGCGAACCTCATGAAGTTTAACAAGACCAAGTGCAAGGTCCTGCACCTGGGACATGGCAATCCCAAGCACAAATACAGGTTGGGCGGAGAATGGCTGGAGAGCAGCCCTGAGGAGAAGGACTTGGGAGTGCTTGTGTCGACCGTGCCACATAGCTTGGTGTTGTCAGCAAACTTGCTGAGGGTGCACGCAACAAATATCAGAGTGGTCAAAGTCCCCCATGATGACCAGAGTCTGTGAACGCAATGCTGCTCCTGTCTGTCTGTAGAAGGCCTCATCCACCTTGTCGCCCTGGTCAAGTGGTCTGTAGCAGACCCCTACTGTAACATCACCTGCCCCTGTGCTCCCTTTAATCCCTTTAATCAGAGACCCATAAGCTCTCTGTTGGGTCTTTGACCCATAAGCTCTCTGTTCAGAAGCTCAACATGAGCCAGCACAGCCCAGAAAGCCAACTGTATCCTGAGCTGCATCAGAAGTGTGGCCAGCAGGTCAAGGGAGGTGATTCTGCTCCTCTACTCCACTCTATTGAGACCCCAGCTGGAGTAGTGCACCCAGCTCTAGGGTCCCCAGCATAAGAAGGACCTGGACCTGTTGGAGCATGGCCAGAGGAAGGGGCTGGAGCATCTCTCCTGTGAAGACAGGTTGAGAGTGTTGGGGTTGTTCAGCCTGGAGAAGGCTCCAGGAAGACCTTATAGTGGCTTTCCAGTACCTAAAAGGGGCCTACAGGAAAGCTGGAGAAGGACTTTTTACAAGGACATGTAGTGATAGGGTAGGGGGTAACGGCTGAAATACAATAACTTAATAAATACAATACAAAAAATGGTCATCATAAATACACCCTTTATAAACACCTGGTGGCTGTTAACGCTTATCAGCATGAGCACAAATTAAATATTACAAGAGTGTGTGTTTGCTGAACAGAAACTGCCTGTGTGCGTATGTCTGGCAGCACAGGAAGTACAATTTTTGTGGACTAATCTTTTCATGAAATGGGTTGCATTTAGCGAGACATAGAAGTGAGCATCCATATAGCCCTCACAAGGAGCTAGCTTGTGGCAAATACATGCCTTAGTTTATGCAAAAATATGAGCAGCTGACTGGAGTAAATATACATGGCTATTGTTTGAATAAAACAATAAAACAGTTCTGTTTCTGAGGTTATGCACAGAGAAACAAAGTTCCTGTATGAACACGGTGTCCCTGTAGCATGGCTGTCATTTCTAGCGATACTTCAGGGTTTTGGTCTGGCACTTGTCCTCTCTCACTTCTGCCAGTAACATTTTTCCAGTATCCAAATCAGGAAGACTGGGGAACCTACTCCAGGCAGTGGATGCAAAATTAAAGATTTCTGTGAGTTGGTCATTAAAAGGCACAAAGTTCTTACAACTGTTGGTCTCGCTTAAAAATGGAGAGACACAATGAAGTTATCTCTGGAAGTCTCCTATGAATGAAATAACTTGCTAGTATTGCTTAGAAACATGGACCAATTTAGACATGAACTGGATCTCTTTTTTCTTTTTCTTGATTGTGAGTATGTAGGCGTTTGTTTCGTACTCTCACAGACGACAAACTAAGATTTGGCATTGCACGAACTTGTAGTTTATTACCTATAGATTTCTACAACCTTGCGTCACACTACCACTTTTTGTTGGGTAATAGAATTTCAAATACTTTTTTTGTTAATATTAGCTAATGCAAGTCCATGTTGGGTTTTTTAATAATTTATTCAGCGTTCCCAGACTAGACCATGTTTGTGTTGATAACTTCTCCGTTTTTTCTGTGATGAAAAATTCACAATGCAACCTTGAATAACCAGTTTGGTAGGTTCTTTGAGAAGCAACACTATATTTCTACATTAACATGCAAATGCATTGTGGTACTATGTCACTATGATATTTTCCTGCTGATAAATACTTTAGGAGGGATAAATTAACTGTGACTTTGAAAGAGTAATCTCAAAAAAGAATCAGATCATTATGTCTCACGGTATGCCTGCAATTTCTGAGGCTCTTGAGATCCTGAAGAAGTTTTACAGCATTGTGAACTCACGCTGTATCATTGTGATACTCTGCTTTATCAAGACATTTTGTCCTAGTGCAGTATAAGACCGATTCAAACAGATAATAGTATGTTGCAACATGTTGATATTTTGACTTCACTGAACAGAAATGTATACCGCACTCATGATCAAGACAAACGGACAACACTGGGCTCTGAATACTCTGTATTTATTTCATGTTCTGATGGCATCTAAAATGATTTTGTGACACGGTGCTCTGCTGTGTTGCCATTAAGTCAGCTTGTGGTAATGCACATATTTGATGTATGATGATGACACGGTGATCTTTTCATCAGAGGTATGGAAGCCATAGAACCCGCAAAAATGAAGAAAATCTGTAATTTTCATGCTGTATTTTGCCACTCAGAAACCATACTGATTAGGTATTTTCAGACTACAGAATACATGCTTTTACGTGTTGCCATTAAGTCAGCTTGTGGTAATGCGCATATTTGATGTATGATGATGGCACGGTGATCTGTTCATCAGAGGTATGGAAGCCATAGAACCTGCAAAAATGAAGAAAATCTGTAATTTTCATGCTGTATTTTGCCACTCAGAAACCATACTGATTAGGTATTTTCAGACTACAGAATACATGCTTTTACATGCACTTTTTATTTTTCATTTTACATAAATTTTACATGTATTTTTCTTGTTTTCCCCTGTTCTGCCAAGAAACTGCGTTTAAAATTCTGATAACAAAACATGCACTTTTTATTTTTCATTTTACATAACTTTTACATGTATTTTGTTTTCCCCTGTTTTGCCAAGAAACTGCATTTAAAATTCTGATAACAAAATTGCTTAATTGTTATTATAAACAACAATTTATATTAAGTGCATCAGTTAATGCACTGTCAGTTCATTATAAATGATCATTAATGAACTTTGACAATCATTGGATGATATGGTATTTATTATAGACAAGGTTTAAAGCCCCACCATTTTTTAGCTCTTTTCAAAAATAAGACTGGGCAAAAGACAACAAAGTAGTAAAGCTTCCCAGCAGGAACATGGGAGATTTGCACAGCCTGAGTTGGTTTTCCTATATGACAGATGATGGGATAATGCTTCAGCTTCAATGAGCGGGTTATTTTCCAAGGAATAGTGTCTTTGAAAAACTGTCCACTAACAATTATGATAACGAGCTTAGAGTTACGTGATTCTAACTCTTCTCTGTCAAGAAGTACTTAGGTACTAGGTTTAACTAGTATGGAGTAGATAAACCATGAGTGTACACATCTAACAATAAGGATAAAATAAGTTATTGAATCTCTGTGGATTATGTGAGCACAGCTCCCATTCTCGTGGCCTGGACCAGGCAGAAGCTATTCTGAAAAAGTAACATGCTCACGCAGTTGCATAAGCAAAGGCTGTGTTTACAATAATTCTCATATACTACTTAATATGCACTGTAATCTGAATAAATATGGGTTGTGCAAGCTTATATAGGGTGTTTCCAGACTTTTGAATGCTCGATATTTTTTTTTAAGCTGATGCGTGTCCATCTGTGCAATATTCAGTTGTGAAACGAATGGCATATGGTGACAGGGCATGGCATAATGGCGCGTTGCTGTGTAGCCCGGCAGTGTTTGGTAACAAACGGTGAGGCAAGTGGGGTGCAATCGTTTTTGTAGCGCAGGTAGGATTTGTATCACTAAGTCGTCAAAGAACATTGACATTGCGCATCCAACGCTGCATGGGGGTCCTCAGGCACCAGGTGTGAAATTCCCCTGCAAACTGGAAGTGCTCTCTGTGGAGGCTGTGGTTGCCTTTTTGCCCATTTCAACTGGAATTGACTGGAATTCGAGGGTCTAGATATTCAACAGAAACCAGTGAAATCCCTGTGGCAATTGATGGGTATCTACCTCAGGTGTCGGTGGCACAAAGCAGCCAAGTCGTGTGTGTCGCCCCCCAACGCCACACACACCACCCCGGCCGGCCTACTCCGGTGGTCGCCTCCGATGCGTGAGGCGGGGAAGCGACGAGCCGCCGGTTGCGTGGGCCGGGAGCCAACGGGGGAGAGGCCTCACAGGCCGGTGTCGGCGGCCGTTAGCGGGGGTCGCGCGCCCCCTCCCGCCCGCCTCTCAGGGCGGGGGAGGTAGGGGCACGCGCGCGCTCCCTAGGCGGCGGCGGCGCCAAACCCCAACCACTCCGCTCCCCCCGCACTATCCGCCTCCACACGGGCCAGCCCCCCCACCCCCCGCCCTTGGGCGGGGCTCCCGGGAGCTGCCAATCCCCGTCCTCCTCGTCCTAAAGAGCGGCACAGGCGGCAGCCAATAGGCGAGCGGGTACCGTCTGCGCAACGGCCAACGGGAACGGCTCTTTCAGGACCGCTTGTCCGAGCCCCTCAGAGCGGCGGGGGACGGCGCGGGCAGCGGGGCAGCCAGGCGCGGCCGGGGGTGCCGCCCGCAGCAGGTTAGCGGCCACCCGGGCTGCGGCGGGGAGCCGGGGGGAGGCCAGGGAGGACTGCGGGCTGAGCGGGTCCATCCCCTCCTGTGAGGTGGGCGCGGAGGGAGCCGGCCGGCGGCGCGCGTTTCCGGGAGGCTGCCGGGGAGGGCGGGCGGCGGGGAGCGCTGAGGTGCGTGGTGGTGGCGGGCAGGCGGCCAGGCCGGAGGCGCGTTGCAAGGCAGGAGGAGCTCTCGGTTGCCAGGATCGATGCTTAGAAAAAGAGCGGGGGAGACCCTTTCGGCTAGGCTGAGAGCCCCGGGGTCCGCGGCGGCCCGCTCCACCTGCCGCTGGGCCCGGAGCCGGAGGGTACCACCCATCTCCCCCTGCTCTCCCGCCCGGCGCTGGATGGGCCTCTCCTGAGCAGCAGTGCGCCGGCTCTTCCTGCCAGGCAGCTCTGCTTCCCCCAGCTCCGGCCGTACCGCCACGGTAGTTCCTCTTTCTCAGAGCCCGTGTCATTGTGGCTAGTGCAAATAGACTTACAGGAAAAGGCCACGAGTTTCTCCCCCGCTTAGAAGAATGTATGGGGAAGAGAGGCGAAACGGCCTGTCTCTTCAAACAGGAGTCTCAGTTCAATGGGTCCATGCGGCAAGAAATAGTAGATGGAGAGCTGTGATAACTCTTAGGGTGTGCAGCAGCCCCTGACTGTGGGTAGAGGCTTGGAGTCCTCATGGGGCAGGAACCGCGTGGATCTACAGAAAGACCGTCTTGAGTGAAGTTTGAAGTGTGGCTAATGGCAGATACGCTGGTAGCACTCTTGTAATTGAAACCAGCTTGAATCCCATGGAAATAGAAACCTTTAATTTCATTTAACCTACCTAAGAGCTTTAGCAACTGAACGTTTTTGATATTTTAATAACTGTTTCAATAATAATTACACCAGAACTGGAGCATGTAGGAGTTCTACTATCTGTGATATCCATTTGTACTGTAGCAAATAGAATTTCTTGACACCCAGCTTCTCCAGTTTGTGTATCACATCTGTGCTTCATAACCATTATTTCAGCAATTTGGAGATCATGTATTAGGTATACATGTTTAGGATCTTTACTCTTCTACCCTGTTTTTATACCCTCCCCTCAAATATAGATCCCTTAAAAATCAGGCATTTCCCCACCCAAAACCTCCCACAACTGTGTATGAAAGACTGACTTTACAGGTTTGATGTTGGTTGGTTTTTTCCTCCTAGCTATTGCAGAACTGCGAAATAATATGTAAATCTAGATCTGTATCTTTTTACTGCAAGTACATAGTCTTTATTTACCTTATGCTGGACTGCAGATCTAATGAAGCTTTACTAGAGACAGTAAAGTCTCTAGTAAACAGTAGAAGCACAGTGGGGCAGTTATTTTCCATTAAATGTGACTATCTAATGTAGAGGGATGTTCTGGACAGAAATATTTTTTTCTTCCTATAGTTCCAAAAAAACCTCAACCTATCCACATCTTAATCATCCTGAGCAGCTAACACTTGTCAGTAAAAAGTTAGCATTGAAGCAAAACTGTAACTTTTATAGTAGCAAAGGATTTCTGTTCATTTGGTATTTAGTGTTCCTTACTTTGAAAATGCACATGATACCTACTAGCCAGATGTGAGCAGAGAATATCACTAAATGTCAGTTTTACAGTGCAGCTCCTGATTCTCCTGTGATCCTGCTTAAGAGAGTCATCTTTGAAAGCTGGAGTAATAGATGTCTTGAAATACCTGTACTGTCATTTCTTCTGTGAATGTGGAATCAGTTCATCCATAGAACCGTAGCTCCTGAGAGGCCTATATGCAGAGGGACCTGTCACCTTCCTGTTTCTGAGTTCTACCTCTTGTAGGAAGTTGCGGTTCCTCACAAGCACGGTGCTTCCACTGCTTGGAGGGAATGTATAACAAACTAAAATTGTTATACAGCAATTTAGAAAGTTTAAGCAAGTGCCAGAAAACGTACTAGGTGTCATTGAGGGCATGGCTGTATCATTGCAGTGACTCCACGTTTGGTTAGTTTCTCCAGCCAGAAATTGTGCTTGTGTTTTGTGTATGTGTTTTGGGTTTTTTGTCACACAACATTCAGTGTTTGAGGAGAGTCTGTGTTCAGTACAATATGCCTGTTACTTGTCTGCAGGAAGCAGAGCTGCTGGGTAACTAAAACAAAAACTTCTGAAAAGGAACCAATATCATCAAAACTTGTGCTTGGTTAATTTGGTTGCCTTGTCTGTAGGTGGAGGACTTACCTCATGTAATCCTTTAATGGTTAGACATTGTTAGTACCTTTATTATGTCTATAGTGTTTCTCCCAGTTGCTAATTCTGAGCCTTGCAGTAATACAGTCCTCCAGCTATGCTTTATTTAGCCTCAGCACTTCTAAAGTTTGGACGCTGCAAACAGTCCTAATAAATACTGTCCCACTGAATAGACTAGATATTCCTATTTGCTTTTTTTCTTCTGAGTGTCTCCAACCCTGGGTTTATTGTGGGACCCTTTTTATAAAACTGTTCTTCTTTGGAAAGCTTTTTCCAAACTTTGTTGAAGAAGGTGTGACCATATTAGATTACTTTCTTCCTTTGGGTGTGATTAGATGGACTGTGCTTAGTAGATCTTGCTAAGCTGCCATTTGGTGTTGGTAGCTACATATTCAGTACATCATGTCAACCTTTACATGTCATGGTTCAGCTTGATCTTTGTAAATTTGTAGGGCTTCTAGAGCAGTAGGTATAATTGATAGATTCAAATAACACATGCATTAATGTAAACAGACCTTAAGGTTGGAGCCCTAAGCATCTCCAGTGATCAATATGTAGTGGAGTAAATACCTCTGTCCTTCTGAGAAGGAAGAGAAGAGGATTCATGCATCCTGTTTAGTTAGTGTTCACTTGTATTTGTCATTTTGTAGGACAAGTAGGCAATCTGTTAGTAGGGTTTGCTTTAACTGTGTGTGTTTAAGCTATTTTTAAAGATAAGGAAGTTGTGAAAATGGGCATTTATTTTTTTGACAGGGTTTTGTTCTACATGTATTGGAAAAAAGGAAGGGCATACTTGTGTGTGGTTTTTGTTTTTGTTTTGCTTTTTTTTTTAAACATGATTAGGCTTCAAATGCAACTTGATAGAGCAGTTGTCAGGTAAACTCATTATTTTTAGGTTTCAGAAGAGTTAGTGGGAATTTCTGCAGGAACATAATAGAAGAAATACCTTTATTTGCATTGGAAAGCCATTGGATAGCACCATGTTAATATGTTATATTTGACTGCAGTTTCAGATAAAGAATTTTGAAATGGTTCACCTAAACATTAAGAAATTAGGTTCTTGTTATAGTTATGGATGACTTAACTGTAGGATTTTAACAAAGGGTTTTAAAATCTTAGGTCTTTTTACAGCTATCACTAGCTGTGACTATACTTACTATGGGTTTGCTTTACTACAGAGGCACTGGAAGTTGGGATTTGGTGAAACATGATCAAGAGTATTTGAGATTTTTCCTATGGACATAGAGTTAGTGAATAGTATTAAACATTCACATAGATCTGTCAAAAAAAAAAAAAAGGCATTTTCCCTGTAAGTCTTCCTTCAACTACCTGAAACTTTTCAGTTGAGAGGAGGTGAGAGGATCAGCAAGGTTGATAACTTTGGATTTTTATTTATGTGGGGTTTTTTTGTAATTGTAAAAGGTATGGGAAAGTATGGAAGGTATCTGGAGGTGTTGGTTCTTAGGACTTCAAATTCATTGTGTAATGTCTGCTGTTAAATGAGACTCAAGCCTTCTGGCTCCATAATAATTTTAAACAAAGGAGGAATAAGAGTTGTGGTTTTTTTGTTCTTGATGAAGTATTCTGGTTGTAAATGCTTTGCTAACAAACTTAATCATACATGCCAAGGCAATTCTAGTAAAAGACTAGCTCAGCTTATCTTGTCCTTCCGATGTTTTGAACCGAGTGTAATTGCAAGTATGCTTTTTGGATAGTTACCTTTGCCCTTTCTGATCAATATGAGGAATGGGTTTTAATTATGTGGATTTGTCTCTTAATGGTGACACTAGACAAACCGATGAGCTGCTCCAGCGTTGTTTGTGTTCCTCCTCCTGCCCCTTTCCCTCTACTTGGTTTTTGGCTTTCTCCTCTCAGTACAATGACAGTATCACAGTAAGGACTGGAGCAGTAATCCTTGTGCTGAGGCTTTTCCTAGTGATAACCTGAACTGGGTATCAGCATACTTGTATGAAGGCTAAATTGATGCCCCTGGCTTATTTTTCTTAATGGCATGAATAAGAATTAAGTGATCTTGTAGCTCTAGCAGTTTATGTAGTAGACAACTGTGAGCATTGCTCTGTTCATTATGTAGGTAGCTTCTTCACACAGGTTTTGTTCTCCTTTCAGGGTTAACTGAAGAGTTGTGATTTATGCAACTACCTTGATAAACACCGAGGCTTTATCTTGTAGTCCTTTCATAACCAAATCACAAGTAAAATTTCTAATGCAGATTTCTAATTAACTTAGATAAAATGATCTGGAACTATGATCCTGTGCAGCAAATCTTGAACCTGCCTCTTGTTTTCTTAAAATGTGTTTGAAAAATCTCTGGAAATAAGTGTTAAACGTGTTTCCAAATAGACTGGAGATGAAGTAGAGTAAATGTTTTTATGTGGTATGTACTTTACTGTCATAACTTAATTTCTGAACTGATATGCCTTCTGTGCAATTTGGAGAAGTGAGGTTAATTCTGTCAAAAGAGATTCCCCTTCAACATGCAATTCAAGACTAAGCTCAAACAGTAACCAATTCAGAAAAACATCAACTTACAGCCTAATAGGGGGATAGTAGAAACCTTTACTTTGTTTTAATTAATTTTCAGGAGAGAGGGGGACTTACTGTAAAATAAATGGAATTACAGTAAATCAAGGGACCACTCCAGTACTTTGTGACTCAAAAAAATTACTCAAAAGTAATTTCAAAGTCATCTGATAGAGAATGCCTTTGAATAAGAGCATAAAGGAATGGAAATTTGTAGTAAAATCAGAATTTTGGCTGACAGACGGTGTGTGAACGTGTGCGTCAGCAGTATCTGTGTAACCTCATGCATCAAATACTTGTAATGACAAAGTTCTGCTGAGATCAAGTCAGCAGTGGCACACATGGAGGTCACGTTCCCCTCAGGAAGACTAAAGGATAAGAAGAGGTTAAAGACCTCATGATTTCAGGCACAGCCCTGGCTTCAAAGTATCTTGCTTTCACAAGCCTGTTTTCAAATGGCAAATGAAATAGTTTCTGGGCTGGGCTGAATTCTACTAATAAATTAATGAGTGGTCATGGGTTAGTTGGTCCAAATTCACTGTCTTCCTACAGGAGCTGAGTAAATGCCGTGCTTGTTTTTTGGCACTGTTGTCTTCAGGGAGGTTACAGAACTACTTTGGTGTCTGGTATCAATCTTGATCTTGGTATCAGAATGCTGGAGTGCTGTTAAATAGTTCATATGCACTATTACTTAAGTCTCGCCTAAATCAATTCAGTAATGCTCCTTACCTTGAATGTATATACTGCCAGAGGTACTATTGTATCCAGGAGGAATGTAACTTGAGGAGCATACAGTCCAGGAAAAAGACTTTCAGTATCTAGCATATTTCTGTAGTTAAGAATAGTGAGGAGCAGAATTGTTTTTTTAAAAGCAAGTCTACCTATTTGTGGACATAAGGCTATCTATACATTTACTTATGTAAACTCTGACATCACAGTATTAATTACTCTAACTGGTATGGTGTTTCAATAGATAAATTACTTAAAGTGGACAAATATCTTAATTGCTAGTAGATTAGACTCTTTTAATGTCTTCAAGAGTGAAGAATATAACTAGTTTGAAATGTCTGTTGTTATTTTTCAGAAATTCTCTAGTATACTGAGTGTCAGCCACAAGTTTGCCATAGTCCACATACAGCTTTGGGTCTTCTGGTGGAATTTATACTGCAGCTGTGACGATGTAGGCATAATCTTTCAGATTAATTTAGTTTTGTTGTGTTTCACTTGTTTGTAGAGATGGTCAATAAAGGTATGTAGGTATACACTGCAGCTACTTGTCTGCAAAGTGTGTAGTGAGACACTTGCTGTCTGGCATACTACCCAGCGTAAGCCAAAGGCTGGCTAGCTAATATTAAATTAGTGGACCCATTTTGATAGTTCTTCAAAACTTAGTTGTTCTAATTAGCTTCCAAGCCTGGCAATGTCTTTTCCAGCTCCTGGAGATGTGTTAAATTGTCTTGGCAGGTTTATCCTGCAGGGGACTGTGGCTTGCAGCTAGTAAAGAAAATGACCTTGCAGAGAGTAGATAAGAATGTTGATGAAGTCCAAAACACAGACAAGCTTGTCTTTCTCCTAGCTGTAGGAAGAATTCCAAATCTTCCAGGTGAGTGTGAAGTTTGGAATAGTTATGCTTTAAGGATATCTCACACCAAAAGCTTTTTATAACGGGAAATATTCTGTTCTATCATTTCAGTCTCTACTAATCTTCTAAAACAGTATCTTTCACAGATAAGGTTTCTCAATGGATATAACCTTGGACCGTGAGGACAAACAAACTGCCATGCTTTGGTGACACGCTAGATAGGTATTGTCCAAATAGGGCAGATCGTTGACCCTTGTGGTGGTTGAAAATGTGGACATTCTGCTGATAACATTCATTGATTTACTTTTTGTGGCAATACGGCACCAAATAAAATGAGACATGGTATCATGATATGACCCAGACTTGTCTTTCTGGCAGTAACCTTGTTTAGATGAGTTAAATATTACTTCCTTTGTTGACTGAATCTCTCTGATTTTTCCAGTTCCTAGATTATTTTTTTTTTTTGGCTCGCTGTAGTATCCTTGCAATGTGGCAATTAAAGCTCTATATGAGGGGCTTCTGTCATGATTTTTGTCTGGTGTGGATGCATGTGTGTATGTTTTTTAAAAATACTTGGTGCATTTAGATTTGATGACTAGATGGAATTAATTTCTTGAATATACATTCAAATAATGTTTCTTCCACTTTTTAGACTTCTTTCTATTGTACTGCTGTTAGTACTAGGTTCAAGTTGTTGGAGGGAAGGGGGAAATCAGTTTGTCAGGCTGTATTTTTGCAGGACTTTGTGAGTAGTTGCTGATGCTTGATACAATGGGAAATACATGTTTTCTATTTCTATTTCCTGTGAGTGATAATCTCAATATGATTGAATCTGGAGAGAGGGTGTTGTTGACCTGATGTTTGCCAGTGATAAACTAGAAAACAGACCATTTAATCTCTAACGAGGACATACATGCACGCTCTTTAAAGTTGCTGGATTTAGCTTTTAAACATTCAGTGGAACTGCAGCAGGTTTTCTTAGTGCTTGGAAAGCAGGTCTTTTAAGTATCTTGTTCTGTGTTTGGACAAATCTGAGAATTTATCTTTTTCCTGTTAAAAACAGAATTTCCTTGTTTTGAGAGTGGGAAACCTGTGTTTGAAGCAATGAGTTAAATATTGCTGCGGTGGCTGTGGAGGCAAACAGAGTTGCCGTTGTTTGCTCCATAATAGCACTTGCTCAGCCTTGGACACTAGCATTTTTTTACAAGATGGGGAATGTTGGCTAGGATCCTGGAGTGTGGGGTGGGATGGTGTGGTGGTTTTGTTTTTTTTACTGAAGTTGTATCCTGGAGTGTGGGGTGGGATGGTGTGGTGTGGTGGTTTTTTGTGTTTTTTTATTTTTACTGAAGTTGCTTAGGAGCTCTTAATTTATCAAAGGACAGCACTCTTCAAATAAGCAGTGTCTTCAAAGTGTCACCGTTGGTTGGGCCCTGAACCTGTGAATTTAGAAGTATCCTGGTGTCAGTTTCCTGTAGCAGCTTAAGGGACACTTCCTCTACCAAAGGCTGTTTATCCCTGCAAGTCACCTGGTAATTTTGATTATCCCAGTTCTACAGCAAGAATCCTTTACACAGTTCTTACTAATACTTTCAGCTGTCAGTTTTCTTTTTTTTCTTCACTGTTATTAGCTCAAAAAAACAGTTACAATACAGGGAATCAGGTATTCCAAAGTGTGCATTGGATGATTTTGTGTTTGATAGGAGTTACCCAGCTGCATGTTTGAAGAGGTAGCTGTTAACAAGTCATTGGAAAATTAGTGAAAATATATATTGCTGGTTAATAGCAGCTATCCAAGCAACGCAACAAGTTCCACTTTAAAACAGGATAAAATGATTGCTGGCACTTAAATATCAACCTTAAAACACAAAATTTGATTTGGCTATATTGTCTTGTAAGGTAGGTATCTTTTTCTGGACCTAATCCAGCCTGTTATGTGTAAATTTCCACTGGGAACTATGTCTATTTCTTAACTGTTTTTTTTGTTGTTGTGGTGGGGTTTTTTTAAACACAGTTACGATGTAGTTCTTCACTAACTTGCTGCCATAAAGAACTTTAAAAGGTAATACAGGTATTATGTTATACCTGTGTGATAAATCCCTCCTGACCTTGAAATTGGGAGTTGCCAGCTATGCTGTGCTACCTGGCATGTGGAGATGCATTCTCAGAGAAGGCAGGGAAAAGTAGGTGGAGAATGGGAACATTCTTTCCTTTTCCAGCAGTTGAGAGAGCCCTTCTTTCTGGTAGGTCAAACATAGGCTGCTGATTTCAGACTTTGTTCGTTCACACCTAAATTCTGTACATATTTTTTTTTTACCCTTAATTCAAATTTGGTGCTTCTAGGCACTTCCTTCACAATCCCGGTATTTATTGCTGTAACTTTGGCAGCAACGTATCCTTCTGTAAATGTCACAAATTCTGTTTTCTGGCTGGAATCTTCTAGAGGAATGGAAGTAGAAGACAAACTTATTGTGGAAAATTGTTATGAATAAAGTTTACCAGAGGCTGATTGTCAGAGAGCAGGGTAAAGGGAAATGGTGTTGAGAGTTTCTCACAGGAAACATTTCTGTTAATCCTTATGGAAAAAAAAAAGTTATCCTGCATAGACTGCAGGCATATAGTTGTTGCTGCCTCTCACTTGTGAACGTGAGCAGTTATGTATGTTCATGTTTGTTTTGTGCTTTTTGTTTTTTAACTGAAACCATTTAATCACTATACTTAATCATAGCTTTGGATCTGGATATTTTGTATGTCTGGTATTCTGCAAGTGTTTCAGGAGAATAATATAATTATATTTTTTTCTGATACCAACCTCATACTCAAAGGACTATGGTCAGAAAAAACTGAGGCAGGAAACTTTCTGATCTATTCTGGCTTCTAGCTTTTTTTATGACCTTAAATATTATCAGATTTCTTGGTTAGCTAAAAAGCTGGACCATAGCAACACAGATACTTCTGCTGGCAGCATTTTTTTCATTGCTCTAGCCTTTAGAGAGACATGTTGTACTGTAGCCCATGTACTGGGTGTTGTAGCAAGGTTGCTGTGTTTATGTAGTCAAAGACTGACTCTGCCCACATGAAGAGGTTTGGAGACTGAGGTTACCGCATTATATGAGTTCTAAAATACTTGCAGAAAGTGCAAAATAAGCCTGTAGTTGTTCACTTCTAACGTACAAAATTTTCTATGTATTTCCTGCTGTGTTCCTGCTTGCAGTAGCTTGCTGTTTCAAAAGAGCTAAGCATGTTTCAAAAGAACTAAGCATGTTTAGAAGTTGTGTTCCTTTATTCTTGGGTAGTAGATGAAGAAAGGCTCTCATCCTGTTCAGGTGTTCAGGGTTGTTAATTCTTCCTTGCTTAAGAAACACTCCATCTGTGTTTAAGGAAACTAATTTTTGGTTTGGTTTTGTTGTTGTTGTGTGGTGGTTTTTTTTAGTGTCGTGGTCTTACAGAATCTGTCCCTTTTGGTCGTTTTTGGTCATAATGGTTTGTGTGTGGATCTGCTAAAGGAGAATATACTTTCAGTACATCAGTTTATTACTTCTATAAGTCTAATTAGAAAGATTGGTAAAGCATGCTGGAATTGTATCCATGTGCTATAGTCTTCTACAGTAGAACTAAACTTTAAGTGTTACGGTAAAGATGCTGGTATATTGGACTTAACAGAATGACTTAAACTTTTCTATAAGTCTAATTAGAAAGATTGGTAAAACATGCTGGAATTGTATCCATATGCTCTGGCCCAAGGCACAGGTGAGTTCTAAAGGTCATGGACCAAAGACCACGTTAGTGTGAGAAACAGCAGTATATTTGTCCTTAGAAATTCTTTTAGTTTCCAATATCTAGAATTTGAAGAGGTTTGGAGACTGAGGTTACCGCATTATATGAGTTCTAAAATACTTGCAGAAAGTGCAAAATAAGCCTGTAGTTGTTCACTTCTAACGTACAAAATTTTCTATGTATTTCCTGCTGTGTTCCTGCTTGCAGTAGCTTGCTGTTTCAAAAGAGCTAAGCATGTTTCGAAGTTGTGTTCCTTTATTCTTGGGTAGTAGATGAAGAAAGGCTCTCATCCTGTTCAGGTGTTCAGGGTTGTTAATTCTTCCTTGCTTAAGAAACACTCCATCTGTGTTTAAGGAAACTAATTTTTGGTTTGGTTTTGTTGTTGTTGTGTGGTGGTTTCTTTTTAGTGTCATGGTCTTACAGAATCTGTCCCTTTTGGTCGTTTTTGGTCATAATGGTTTGTGTGTGGATCTGCTAAAGGAGAATATACTTTCAGTACATCAGTTTATTACTTCTATAAGTCTAATTAGAAAGATTGGTAAAACATGCTGGAATTGTATCCATATGCTCTGGCCCAAGGCACAGGTGAGTTCTAAAGGTCATGGACCAAAGACCACGTTAGTGTGAGAAACAGCAGTATATTTGTCCTTAGAAATTCTTTTAGTTTCCAATATTTAGAATTCAGCATAATTTCCAAGTGGTTGATTAAGGAAGGGGAAAGAAATAATAATTTGTCCTTAGAAATTCTTTTAGTTTCCAATATCTAGAATTCAGCATAATTTCCAAGTGGTTGATTAAGGGAGGGGAAAGAAATAATAATTGTCATAGTTAACTTACTGAAGCAAAACCTGTAACACTCTTGAGCTTTGTGCTGGATTTGAGTAGCAATCCCTTGCCCTTCATTTTATTAGGAGGTATATTTGGCTAACTCAAATCTTTAGTTTGTGTGAGAATTCTAGTCGCTTATTTGGGAGGAAAAAGCCCAATGGAGTTAATTGATGAAAAAGTTGGAAACCTGTGTAATCTGTGAAACTGTATGCTTTTTTTGTAATCAGTATAAACCAGCAGATCTCATGCTAAGCAACTAGCTCTACCTTCTCTCTGGCCTAGCATAATTTATAGGAAGGCTCAGCCCAAGGCTGACAGGAAACTTTGCTGACATAGGCAAAATACCAGGGTCATCAGTTGGCAGATGCCTGGCTCCCTGTCTTCTGTCAACGTATTTGAAGTATCTACTTGTGATTATATTTTGATGATACGACCTTTAGTTTACATGGAACAGCCACTTAGAGTGGTAAAGGGCCATGCACATAGAGGTAAAAATAGACTAAGTTGAACTATTTTGCTAGGCTGAGTGTCTAATTCCTTAAGATGCTGTTAACAGGGGCACTTCACAAGAAGATCCGGGATGACTGTAGTGACCTTGTGGGACTCTCTTGGAATGTGGTGAAAAAACCCATCTTCAAGTACTAGTTGTAGTGGAAAAAAAAAAAAAGGCTGTTAAGCATTTCTTTCAGGTGTGAGATTGAATGTTTGCATCTGGTCTGTTTATTTATATCTTCTGTAAATCTGAACTACTTCAAGTTCTTTAATATACTTCTGTTTTTAACTTTTGTTAAGGTCATAATGGTTTCCATCCCTGAATACTATGAAGGAAAGAACATCCTCCTGACGGGAGCTACAGGCTTCATGGGAAAAGTGCTTCTGGAAAAGCTGCTTAGATCTTGTCCTAAGGTGAAAGCAGTGTATGTATTGGTGAGACACAAAGTAGGGCAGACACCTGAAGCACGAATAGAAGAAATTACCAGCTGTAAGGTATGTGTAACACGCTCTCAGAGTACATTTTTGTCCTTTATAATGTTGCCATTTCATTTCGAGAACAAGTTTGGTTTATCTAAAGCAAAATACTGTTGTTAAATGTTTTTTCATTGTAACAGAAACATAAAATCCAAGACCTGGCAGTGCTTCTCTAGCTGGTTTTCAAGCTGTTAGTCTCTAGTAAAGCCAGTAGTGGAAAATTATCCTGTATTTAATTCAGGAGGAGGATGTTCAGCTGTAATGCTGAACATTACAGCAGAATTGAGAAATAGAGCACCAGAGTTAAAACTTGTTGAGAGAATATATAGTCAAGTGCAAGAAGCCATGTGGACTGAGAGATGCAAGATGGGACTGAGACCCTTCTGTAGATCTCAGGCAAGTCACTTTTTCTCCTAGTGCCTTATTTTCTTTTCTTTAAGATGAGGCTTAGTTCTTCCTTTTTTTTTTTGAATGCGCTCTTGGATCTACCAGTGAGCAAGAATGTGATCTCAACAGGTTGTTTAAATCCTTATGTTTGTAAACATTTTGAATGCGCTCTTGGATCTACCAGTGAGGAAGAATATGTGATCTCAACAACTTGTTTAAATCCTTATGTTTGTAAACGGAACAGAAATTTTTGCCTTAATAGATTCTATTAAGAATTTGTGTTAGTTGTAGATATTACTGTAGACCTGTGACAACAAAGGAAAAGCACTGAAATTCCGTGCTGTGTAATTATCAAAGTGGCTATTTAAATTATTTTCTTTGCATGCTAGGTGGGATACTTTTCCTCCTAAAAAGACTTGTTACCTTGATAATCTGGTGAGCTAGGCTGGACACTCTTACTATATGCAGAATGATCCATTAGTGTTATCCGTCTCTCTACTAGAAAGTATCCCATTTATGACAACAAGGATAAACAAGAAGGGGAAGGTTTCTAGGATGAACTTTGCTGAAGCAGAGTTGGTTTATTTCTATCCAGGTCTTGCCCTTATGGGACATGGCAGTTGGCAGTTTAATTTTTCAGGCTTAGGAAATATGTCGATGCAATGTAGTCTCTACAAAATGTGTCCCTAGAAGATGGTAAAAGGGAATCAATACAAAACTATGAAAGCATTTAGCTAGGAGGGGTAAGTTGTTTAAAATAAGGCAATAAATTGCTACAACTCTGACTAGTTAAGATTACAGCAGGCATAAGGATGGCTGTGTCCCTAGTAAGTTATTTTCTGTAACCATGTTAAAACAGTAACTCATTGCTCAAAAGCATCAGCTTGTAGTGCCATGCAATGTCATAGGATGCAGCAGAATGAGTTGCAGTGGGGTTCTGTCTTAAAATCAAGTTACAGATTCTGTCTACATAAAACCCTGAGTTTGTCACTCCCTGAAACATGGGAAACATCTCCAGAGTAAACTGAGATAAGAACAGAACTTAATCCCCTTTTTGCATACACTATTACTCAAATAAGAAGTGGGGGATATTTGGGCAGCGAGGAGAGTAGCAGTAGGGTGGGCTGACTTAAACTTCAGTAAGACTTAAGGCTCAGTATAACTTTGGGGAAACTCATGTATTGTAAAAAGCTTTTAAATTTGAGTCCAAATTAGACTCCTACTCCTGCTGAGATAACAACGTCCTGGTAAGCAGAGCTAATGCTTGAGGTAGTTCTACATCTTAGTCCCTAGAGTAAGAACATAAATGGATGGGATTTTACATCTAAGCTGAGGTGTAGGTAGGGTCAGATGTTTGTTCTGTGTATTGTATTGTTTAACTGATGTGAATGTAATCAAGATTCCTCCAAAAGACTATAAAAATTTTTAGTAGGATCTGTTGTCTTAATGAGTCCATCCAAATTGTGAAAAATCACAGCTGGACAACTTAAGTGTTCTACAGGTGCTTGGACATTCTGTTTCTTGAGTTTAAAATCTGAACAGGTGAATGTGATAATTAAATTGGGCTGCAAATGGCCAAAACTGTTGAGGTTTCTACTTCCTTTGGACTTCAGGTATCTAATTCCTCTGTTAATTTGCCATGTGCTGTAGGTGTTTGTTCTTGCTGCCCTTTGTGCTGGTGTCAGTGCTAGTATGAGATACGTAGGAATAATGTATGGCTGTTGATGTAAAAAGGGTCAGAACAGAAATAGCCTACAAACTAAAAATACCTAACTGGTTCTTTAAGTGCTTACCGATGGGACTGCTTTTCTCTTGTAATGCATTCCACACATTAATATGGTTAAAAGGTAGTTGGTTCAGTTCCCTGGCAGCAGGTACCATCATTCCAACTAAAACCAGCAAGTTTATTTTCAAAATGATTAGGGATTTCCTGCCCTAAGGTAAGCACTCTTTGCAGAGCAGAATTGCAGAGGCTTTAAATGCTGTCTTGTCAGCTTTGGTCCTTTTAAGGTGAAGCTTCATGTTTGGGAAATCTGTTCAAGACCTCTGACCTAAAAAAAGCTGGAAAAATACCTACCAAAAAAAGGCTTTTTCGGCTGGACCCCCAAGCTGGTATGGTCACACAGCTGTCGGGCTACTTGCTGTTGCCAGTGCAAGAGAAGCAGTGTGAAAATAAAGAGGTTAGGAGAAGGACCAATCTGTTTGGTAGCAGTATGAACTTATATTGCCTTAAAAGTCATGAAACTGTACCTTTAGGTGGCTTAATTTATAGTTGAAAGTTCTCTTTCATTCTGTAAGGAAATGTCTTTTAACTGTTTGCATTTGGTATAACTGCATGTTGGAAGGGGGGAAATAAAGTACTGCTGTGATTTTAATACATTTTAGTTGACTTGTGTTGAAGTGGTTGCTAGGATACTGGCCCCTGTACAATTAAGAAGAGGGGTCTGCTCTGGTGAAACTTTCAAGAGTGCTTTATTCCCACAGTACTATTTTGGTCAGGAAAATCTGCATACTAATGAACGTAAATAAGATGAAGCAGGAATTTTTATCGGTGTGTCTTGAGCCACATGGTTTGAACCCAGTCAGTTATGAGGAGAATATATGATGGAATATAATATGGACGAGATTTTTTCAGTGCAAATAATTGAACACTAATTTGGTAAGAGTTGATCAGATATTCTAACATGGTATGCAGCATTTAACCCTGCCTTTTTTCTTTTAACTAGCCAGAGAACCAATTCTTTTAATCTGGAAAGATCCCCCAAGCTGGCATAATTCCAGGATAGCATTTCTAAAATCACTGCAAATTTTTAAAGCTTCATGAAAGCTTTCTAAACCTAAAATCCAGTATGACTTGTGCAAGTCTGTAAGAATTTGAATAGTTATTATCAAGCTTGGGAAGTGGGCAGAACTGTCTCTTCCCTTCTGTTCAAAGAATAGAGATTATAGCATTTAGACTGCTACTCAAAATGTCTTTGAGTCTTGGTGTCTAATAGAGACCATTCCTTCTTTCTTGACATATTGATGGAGATCTGGTTTTAAGGTTAGGGATAAGTAGTAAAAAAAATTCTTACTGCCTTCCATACAACACATGCAGTACTGCTTTCACTGTGTGGGATAAAGCGTGCACAACTTCATCACTCAATATGTTCATGGGAAGTCAGTAACATGTTGTAATTTTCTAACTTACTCATGATCTTGAGAAATAAGGAGGTATAAGTCCATATAGGCAGAAAATGTAGGGGTTGTCTTCACTCAAATGAAATGTGTGTCTTACCTTCACTGGCTTTTAGTTTGAAATTTTAGGTTTGGTGGTTTTTTTTTTTTGACAGCTCTTTGACAGGCTGAGAGAGGAGCAACCAGACTTCAAAGAAAAAATAATAGTAATTCCGAGTGACCTTACACAGCCTGAACTGGACCTTAGTGAACCAATCAAGGAAGAGCTTATAGAATGCACTAATATTATATTTCATTGTGCTGCTACAGTCAGATTCAATGAAACACTAAGGTGAGTCTAAAACTCTGAACGTACTCTGCTTTGGTAAACCAATGGTACTGAACGGGAGGGGGTAAATGAGATGCCTGCACAGCCTTTCAAATGACCAATGGTACTGAACGGGAGGGGGTAAATGCCTGCACAGCCTTTCACATACTCAGCCTGTCAGGCAATTTCATGCACTCTGTTATTTGTGTGCTTGGTTAATTTCATGATGCCCCTTAAGGTAATAATCTTTTCCCCAAAATTTATGTTAAGCTATTGGGTTTTCGTTTGCTCTTCATAGGAAGATAGATGCATATTATTTAGACCTGCTTTTCCAGAGGTTAGAATTGCACTATTCAACATGGAAGAGTTCATTTTTTTTTTTTCAAAGCTTTAGGTAAAAAGAGAAATCTGTTATTAGCACGTAGAGACTAAATAAATTATTCTTGTAGTTTTGTTATAGGCCCCTCTAGGCTTTGGTGTTTTCTTGGTTTGGATTTTCTGGGTTTTTTGAGGGGGGATGGGTATGTGGTTTGCCTTGTCGCTGTGTTTTGTTTTGGGCTTTTTGGGGGACTTTTTTCTAGCATTTTGGTTTGGTGTTTTGTTTTTTTTAAACTAAATCCCTGTGCCTGAATTTCAAAGTCTTTCTGAAGGGAAGGTGTTGAGTCGACATGGGAACATGCTGCTATTCTGAGTCTTACTAACATCATGTGTTGCTCTGATCTCTGGGATGGGTGGAAAGAATATGAATAAGCTATAGCTATATGTACTGTCCTCACTAGTAATATTAGGGCTTCTTTCCTTATGTGTGAAAGGGAAACTACTTTAGCCTTCCTTGTTGGAATGCACGTTTGCTGAAAAGTTATCCTCTGAAAAACTATGTGGAGAAGGTTTTAGCACTTGCTCTCTACCTGATGAACAAACAGATTAAATACTGCTCAGCTTTCTCCATGTCTTCAGAAAGTCCTTCATTAAGAAGAATAGAGGTTTACATTGGAGGGAGTAGGGAGAAGTAGATTCAGAGAGATGAAAATGGAAAATTGAAAACTTCCATGTTGTACAGAAAATCTATTAAGGAAATGCTAGAGAAAGGAGTACCAGAAGCAAGAAAAGATTGTATTTGCTTTTTGGCAAAAAGAGTGACTGGATTTAGTGCTGAAACAATGGTATAAATATACAATTTGGGTAAATGACTTTCAGGAATAGCTCTAATTTTTATGGGGGGAGAGAGGTAGTAAAGAACCTTGAGGTAAACCACTTCTCAATTCAGATTTTCTTCCAGTTGTTACAAGGGCTGGCACTACCTGAATAAGAACGCTATACTCCTGCCTTTGACTTTCTGAAGGAAGCAGTGAGGAGTGAGAGCAATAGTGGTTTTTCAAAAACAACTAAACAACATAAAACCAAAAAAAACTTGATCGACCAAAAAAATCCCACACCCACTAATTTATTCAGAAGTAACATTTTCCATTGCTGTTAATTGCTGTGGCATAGGAATCCCCCTTTCCTATTTCCCCCAGTGCTTCAGTAATAACATGTGATAAAGCAGCCTTAAACTCAGCACTTATTTGGGGGAAC
Source organism: Calidris pugnax (assembly GCF_001431845.1). Taxonomy (NCBI): domain Eukaryota; kingdom Metazoa; phylum Chordata; class Aves; order Charadriiformes; family Scolopacidae; genus Calidris; species Calidris pugnax. Next base: position 446,949 of record NW_015090807.1, on the reverse strand, counting down.
TGAGATTTTTTTTGTTGTTTTTTATGTAACAATAGAGAACATCGGAGTTGTATACAAAATAATCATAGTAGGTGATCAGTAAGTTGTGTTCTGGTGGGATTTGTAGAGAGATACTTATTCTCTTATGGTGTTGCAAAGGACTATTTTAATGAGAAGCAGTGGAGCTGGAGGATGAAAGTGTGGTTATTGGTCGTTCCTCCTCTTTTTCTTTTCCCCCCCCGCCCCTTCGTGTAATCCTGTTGTCCTATTGAGCTTTGTAATATCTGCAAGAAGATGCCAGTTTCCAACTGTAAGCCTTCTGAGTCGTTGACCCAACTCAATTTGAAGTAGGAATTTCAGAGATGCATCTCATGTGGCAGTTAGGTGTTGTGTTGCATTATTTCCTTCACATTATGAGAAATGTTGGATTGGGATTTAGCTTGAGGAGATCAAAGGTATGGTTAATTTCCCACTCTAATAAACAGAGCCTGAGGATGCCAATAAGAACAGGGTAAAACTTGGGGAAAATTATCCTGGACATTGAGGGATGTTCTAGATTAAGGCTGTGGTGCATTGTTCTAAAGAGAAAGTTAGGATGCTGTCCATAGAGCTTTTTTTTCTGGGATATGTGGAGAATTTAGGAGTACTTGATATAGCCATCACTGAGGCATTTAGGAGCAAATTGGCTATTTAATTCTTTCTGCTTGTTTTTTGTCTTGCTTTCTGCTAATCAAATTTCTGTTTAATCAACAGAGATGCTGTTCAGTTGAACGTGATTGCTACACAACAGCTCCTCTACTTGGCACAGCGAATGAAGAATCTGGAAGTCTTTGTGCACGTTTCAACTGCCTATGCATATTGCAATCGAAAACAGATTGAGGAAGTAGTTTATCCGCCTCCTGTTGATCCCAAGAAGCTGATAGATTCTCTTGAGTATGTGTTACGTTTTATGAAGCTACTTCAGTAATCTGTAACCACTTGTTTCCTAGTAATGAAGTACCAAAAAGTGGTTAGGAACCTGAAAGATGAAGAAATTAGCTTATGCTGTGCTATGAGTCTGACAGCATGGTGGGCACTTCCCTTTTCTGGAAAGAAGACGGGCAAAGGTTTTATGGTCACTTTCAGCTGAGCTAGATGTGGAGTTGTACCAAAGGAGCGGGATGCTCATATCTACTCATGATGCCTCCTATATGCTGAGAGTGGCAGGTTTTCAGCTGTATGATGAGCTGGATCAGGAGCTATTAAAAACAAACCAAAAAGAAAACCAAAAGAAAACAGACAATGTTTAACTAAGTTCATGAGTTTACTTACTTTCTACAGTACACTTTATAAAATTGTTCCAAAACACTTTTGGGACTAGGCATATGTTCTGGTGAAAGGTTATTTTTTAAATTTTTTTCCCCTTGGCACCCACTTTCAAATGCTTAGGTTTTATGGTTTAATTTGAAACAAAGCAAGCAGTCAGTATAAACAGTCTTCTGTAAATTGGTGGCAATGTCCTCAAACCAGCCTAACTACATTGCTGCTGTAGAATCTCAAATATAACATTCTTCCTCAAGATCCCTTTCAGAAGGGTTTTATGTGGGTAGTTGACAATTTAAATAGTAGTGTATAATCAAAACGAGTTGTAGGTAGACTCTACTAAACTTGAGTTTTCTGGCCTCTGGATTGGCCTTCAGGTTAAGTAAGAGAAAACCCATAATTTATATTTTGATGAATGTTATTTTAAGAGGCTATGTGGTTTTAAAATTAAGCGCAGTATAAGATGTCAGTAGACATTTATTGTTTGATATGCAAATACTTATGGAAATGTGTTACAACTTCCAGCTGTTCAGAGTAGAAGGAAGTATGTGACATGCTAACTTCTGTGAAAGTTGGTCTTAAATTCTAAAAATCAAGCTGAGTGTACTAGTTTAGGGACAGATACTGGGGCTGTTGCAGAAATGTGGAATAGAGAAGTGAGACTTTCAAATGCTTAGGTTTTATGGTTTAATTTGAAACAAAGCAAGCAGTCAGTATAAACAGTCTTCTGTAAATTGGTGGCAATGTCCTCAAACCAGCCTAACTACATTGCTGCTGTAGAATCTCAAATATAACATTCTTCCTCAAGATCCCTTTCAGAAGGGTTTTATGTGGGTAGTTGACAATTTAAATAGTAGTGTATAATCAAAACGAGTTATAGGTAGGCTCTACTAAACTTGAGTTTGCTGGCCTCTGGATTGGCCTTCAGCTTAAGTAAGAGAAAACCCCTAACATATTTTGATGAATGATATTTTAGGAGGCTATGTGGTTTTAAAGTTAAGCGCAGTATAAGATGTCAGTAGACATTTATTGTTTGATATGCAAATACTTGTGGAAATGTTTTACAACTTCCAGCTGTTCAGAGTAGAAGGAAGTATGTGACATGCTAACTTCTGTGGAAGTTGGTGTTAAATTCTAAAAATCAAGCTGAGTGTACTAGTTTAGGGACAGATACTGGGGCTGTTGCAGAAACATGGAATAGAGAAGTGAGTTTTGAATTATTACCTGATTTAATTCACAGAATTTCTTGTTTATCTGTGATAACGCAGTTTCTAGGGGAATGCTAAGGTTTTGGTGATTTTGGTGTGGTTTTTTTCCTTTACCTTTTAAAATTATCTTATTTTTGCCGCGGTGGTGTTTTGAAGAAGAGACTGGATTTTAATTTTACTTTCCGTGAGTTTTGAATTATTACCTGATTTAATTCACAGAATTTCTTGTTTATCTGTGATAACGCAGTTTCTAGGGGAATGCTAAGGTTTTGGTGATTTTGGTGTGGTTTTTTCCTTTACCTTTTTAAATTTATCTTATTTTTGCTGTGGTGGTGTTTTGAAGAAGAGATTGGATTTTAATTTTACTTTCCAAAGTATTTTTTGATTTATCTGGTTATCCTTTTTGCATACCACTTTTGCATGCACATGCCCTCCCCCAATGAAGCAGCATGTGGTAATTTACACTTGCCTCTTATTTTGTTTCTTTAGGTGGATGGATGATGGCCTAGTGAACGATATTACTCCGAAACTGATAGGCGACAGACCTAATACTTACATATATACAAAAGCCTTAGCTGAATATGTAGTACAACAAGAAGGTGCAAAATTAAACACAGCCATTGTAAGGCCATCTATTGTTGGTGCTAGCTGGAAGGAGCCTTTTCCTGTAAGTCATTAATTTTTCACCCTATTGTCTTGCCTGTAAGCTGTAGGACGTACTGACAGCCTGTTTATCTAGTGACCTTCATAGAGGAAAATCTATTAAGACCATGAAGTTTTGGCTTGGTTGCTTCTGGATAACAGTTCTAATACAAAAGCTGTCAAATACATTCTTCTTACATGTGAAATTTAGGGGTAAATTAATTCTAATCATAGAACAACACACTTGTGTCACAATGGGAGATGCATGTGAAATAAATTGTCAGCTTTTTACTTCATGAGTCTGTGTATATTCATCGATTATTTTTTTTTAAATATTTTTTCCTTCAGGGTGCTTTGGTATGTTGGTATCTGCAAAGGGTGGCTAAGAGAACTGGGGACTGCAGGACATAATAGTCAAACCCCGTAAACTTTGTGGGTGATGGCATAAGTTCTGTGTATTATATTGATATATAGCATATATACTATATGCTTCCTCTTATGTGGGAGATTGGTGATGGAATAGCTTTTCCTGTTTAAGGCTGAATGTATCTTGAGCCCTTAAAATCCATATAATTACTTTGCATACCTTTTTGAGTATGTACAATGTTCATGTCAAGCCAATAAGTATAGAGTATCTAAATAACGCCATTGAAGTTGAGCAAGAATGTCTTCTATTTGAAAATGAAAAAACTAATAATTGATAGCAAAACTACTTATCTGCCTTCTACTAGGTGCTAGAAGCTAGTCTAAAAATACTTTCAACATAAATATATTTTTACAGCTCATGCCCTGCAGTTTATCTACTAGGAATAAACAAGCTAGTACCGCACTTTGAAGGGCCAGTGAATCTACAGGGAGATCTCTTGTTTGAGTCATAGCAACTTATTACCTCACCAGATTTTGCTATGGAAGAACTTCATTTGGAGACATGGAAATTAGTATCTTTCTTGTCTATATTCTTTTCCCTCCATCCCTTACACTTTAGAAGCTTTTCAAATTTTCACTTGAAACTGCTGACTTCAGTATACTCTAACCAAATCCTTTCCCTCCCTCCTGTTCATAATAGGGGTGGATTGATAACTTCAATGGACCTAGTGGTGTCTTCATTGCTGTAAGTAATGAATATACTTAAATTTTTTTCTTCCTTTTGGAAGGCAGCAAAGCTTCATATGTTTTACTGGTGGCTCTTCTGTCTCTTTTTTTTGTTGTTTTGTTCTTTAAGGCAGGAAAAGGAATTCTTCGAACAATGAGAGCTTCCAACAATGCAGTAGCAGATCTTGTGCCAGTAGATGTTGTTGTGAACGCGACACTGGCTGCAGCCTGGTATTCTGGAGTTAATAGGTGACAACAGACAGTACTACATATTTTGAAATTATATTTTGCATTTTAATAAATCAGTCTTATATTGAACTTGACATAGTTTAGTGGTAACTTGGCAGTGCTAGGTGAATGGTTGCACTTGATCATCTTAAAGGTCTCTTCCAGCCAAACAACTCTATCATTCTAATCAGTGTCCTGCTACTCCCCCAGGACAAAGGAATCTAAGGTTCTAACAATGTTAGTCCCTCTGAGTTTAACTTCCTTATGCCAAAGAGGCAGATGTCATCTGCTGATACTGGCTATGCCTGAGAATTACTTCCTGGGTCTTGTTGTAATCAATACTATCTATGGTAACATAGGTGATGCCACCTCTGAAAGAAAAGAAATAGGAGAGTTAAAGAAGGAGAAAAATACTGGAAGATGATATAGAAAGTGAAAAATCTTAATGTAAGACTGATGTTTTCTGCTCTGTGTAAATGATGCTGTTGAGGGAAAGTATACCTTTGGGTATGTCTGTTGCCTGTGTTTTTAAAAGGTTGGTTGTCTTCTAACACTGCTGTCTTTTTTTCTCTGTAGACCAAGAAAAGTCATGGTATATAACTGTACAACAGGTGGCACCAATCCTTTCCGCTGGGGTGAAGTTGGTATGCCATGTTTCCCTTTTTTTTAATAGAAAGTTTAATAGAAAAATAATATCTAATAATAAATCACAGACTGTAATCAGTGGCCATATTTCATTTTTATCATTGAAATTAGTATAATAGCCACACCTCTCAATTTTGCAGCATATTGTGCTTTTTCATTTTCTTCCACTGCTGCAAGGGAAGAGAATTAACACTATCACTGTTCTGTTTTGTTCTTGGGGTTTACGCATTACAACAAATTGATTTTTCTGTTTGATGCTGCCATGACCTAATCTGCAGAGCGTGGGTAGTGTGCAGAGAAAAGCATTGCTCAAAGGAGCAGTAGTTAGTGATGTTGGGTTTTTATGCCAACTTCACTAAAAACATACAGAGCCCACAACTAGATGTTCTGTGCATTTGCATAATTGAGAGGTATGGTAATAGTTTTGCACTTCTATAGCTCTTTATTGTGTTTGGCTTAAGTTAATTGTTGGTTGAGTTGGCTTTTTTAATCTGCAGATAGCTACCTACATGAGACTTCAACTATTCATGTACAGGGAAAAATAATCTTTAAGAAAGCATGGCCAGCTATTTTCAACTCTTAGATGTGCTGACTCAAATGTAACGCACATGCCAAGAGCTTTGTAATAGTTTTTGTTATAAATAGCAATACGAGCAGGATGGCATGTCAAAGCTATTTATTAGCTTTCAATTTTTTGAAAACGTTTTAGAAATAGTGTTAAGATCAGATTATTGTTTTTCTTTCAGTTAACTTTAATACTTAATACTCTTTTATTTCTCTTTACTGCTTTCTCCATGCTTTTTACTTGCTTTTGCCCAATTTTTATGTATCTGCATTTATAAACCTTATGGCTTTAGCGAAACTTGGAAGATTGCTGACTTCATTTATATCCCAGTTTGAATCCAGGTATTGAAATACTGTCTATAAATGAAAGCATAAAGTTACAAGAGATGATTAAAAGGAGTATGAATTTCAGCATAACTTAAGACACTGATCCTGCAGAATTTTCAGGTGTCAGCAGGTGTTTCACATAGAGACCCATCCTAATTGCTTTTTTCTTAATGCTTAAATATGGATAAGTTGTTTAAAAAGTGTCATTTGAAGTACACTTCAGATGCTTGCAAAATCCTCAATCTGTTTTTAGATTATTCTTCACACAAGAGATCAGAATAGCCTTCATGAAATATAGATGACTATTTAAATACATGCTGTATAAACTTAAATTGCTGTGAATTTTTGAAACCAACTACCTTCAAGGTAGGGAAGAGGAACAGAAAGAGAGAAGCTACAACAAAATGGTACAGAAGATGAAGGCTTAAAAGACGTCTTGATTGTAATAACCAGTTCAATAGTATTTTAGGTTAAAAGCTTATGACTTTGTTTTAGTTTCTGTGGATTGTAGAGGAGCTAGGGTGGTTATTTAAGTAACATACTGATGTAAATATTGTACACTGTAATGTACTTTGAAAACCATTGAATTTTACATGGTTATTATCAAAGCTATTACGCAACTTTTCTTTCTCAGAATATCATGTAATTTCCACTTTCAAGAGGAATCCTCTCGAACAGGCCTTCAGACGGCCCAATGTAAATCTAACTTCCAATCACCTTTTATATCATTACTGGATTGCTGTAAGCCATAAGGCCCCAGCATTCCTGTATGATATCTACCTCAGGATTACTGGAAGAAGCCCAAGGTAATGGTGACTAGCTCTGTCTTGTCTGTTCCTCTGACTTTTAAACAAAGCTGTGCTTACACTATGATGTATATTAATTATTTTTTCTTCCCCTGAATGCTTTGTGACTAAAATTCAGCGTTTATTTTTTTCCTGAGAACAGGTGCTTGAATTCAAAGTGACTTTAAACTTTCTAGCAAAAATGAGGATGCTTTTGTTGGATAGTTTGGGGGTTTGAGTAGTCAAGGTAAACAGAATTACAAGATCTAGCTAGTGATGTTTTTTTATTGAATAATAAATATTCAATATATGTTGATCCTTATCTTTTCCTACAGGATACCACATTAATTTGAATTACAGGATAAATCCATTAGAAAGTGCAGTAAGGGACCCTAACTTCCTTTTACAATCCAACCCCCTCCCGCGTCTCTATCAGATTGCAGTCAGCTACACATCTGCGTTTTTGCATGATCTTTTGCTCAGATTGACAGGTCATAAACCATGGTAAGAAGGAGAGAGCTAAAAATATCTTGCTGATCAGGTGGTGGAGACTTGCAAAGAAGACATGGCATGGGCACTATCTAGATTTACTAACTATAAGCAATAACAATCCAATGGCCGTGGTTTGAAGAGATTAACGACTGGCTTGACAATGCTGTCTGAGATGGCTTGGACCAGACTCCTAGTCGGTCGTTAAACTCTAGTGGCTTGCATTAAGATTGTTGTTGCTATTATAAACTGAAAATGGAATGGGAGACGGAGTTAATAACTGTGGGTTATTCCTGATGATACAGCTTGATCTGATAAGTTGGTTTGTATCATCTCAACATTCCATTCAGTTTATAATATTTACACCAGTATCTGATTAACTTCTGAAGTGGTGAAATGGCATAGCTCTACTAAGTAGGCTAAACTAAATTACATAGAAGGAATATAAGATATCACTTAATTTTTTTTTTTTCAGATTTGCCAAGCCATATTAACTTAACTCATTGCCTATGTTATGTTTTCAAAAGTATTTGTCTTTAGACTTTGTAATAGCTCCACTGTCACCACAGTGGATTAACAGAAGTGAGCATTCATTCATTGTCCTGTAGTCTAACTGTCTTACAAGGAGGGGAAAGGTTCTGTAACAGGCTTGGCCCTGGATCAGTAGAAGAAAGCGGTGTTAAGTTGTTTGTAGAAGAAAATGTCTAAACTGCCTTGGATTCTCTTGTTCCAAGCTTACAATAGTGTCATATTCACAGCAACAATAGTGGCAAGAGGCTGTTCCTGTGTAGTAATCTTCTCACTTTAAAAAGATGGCTTCAGATCAAAAGAAGGTATTGAACGTACAAGTTTGTAGCTTTTAGGTTCTTTTGCGATTTTAAGTTATTCTTAATAAAAATTGGTAGGAATTCCCTGACAGACATGAAGACTTCACCACTCGCTAAAAATAGTTAGACTATAAATGCCAATCTACTGTCTTTCAGATGATTGGAAAGTAGTGCTGCCAGAATCTTGTCAGTCTTTAAAAGGCATCTAGTCTTTTAAGTACTTGACCAGTGATACTAAAACAAGGTCCTGAATAATTATGCTATTTAGAGCACTCCTAGTGTTATAAATATATAGTGTTTTATATATATATAACACACTATATATTTTTATATATAAAAATATATATATATATTTTATAACACTTGGTATCCAAAGATGGAATTCAGAACTTTAATCAGTACTAGCATAATTGGTGACACTAAGTAGTATTTTCTAGTCTGTGAAGTATTACTGATATGAGCATTCCCAATTAGTTTAATATCATAGTGGGTGGGTGAGTTTGCACAAGGTTTCCAGTTTGAAGGAAAGAGAGAAGAGTTTCAACTGAAGCAAGCTGTCGTTCTGTCACGAAGGTTACTCAAATGTATGTGAAAGAAAAGCTTTGAAATTTGATAGCCAGCCCACTTATAGGAATATAGTTTTCATTATATAGTGTGTGGTTTTTTAAGCATTTAAAAAAAAATGGGAGTCTGCAATAGGAGCAGTAGAAGCAAGTTTGAAGAACTGCCAGCTGTAGGAGATCAAGTTCAAGACCATCTAAGGAACCTGAAGGGGCACAAGTCCACGGGACCTGCTGCAATCCATCTACCGGTCTAGATGGAACTGGAAGATGAAGTTGCTAAGCCACTTTCTATTATATTTCAAAAGTTGTAGCAGTCTTGTGACGTTCCTGCTGATTGAAAAAGGAGAAACATAACCTCCATTTTCAAAAAGGGAAAAAAGGAAGACCCAGGAAACTACAGGCCAGTCAATCTCAGCTCTGTGCCTAGCGAAATCATGGAGCAGATCCTCCTGGAACCTCTGCTAAGGCATGTGGAAAATAAGGAGGTGATTGGTGACAGCCGACATGGCGTCACCAAGGGCAAGTCATGCCTGACAAATTTGGTGGCCTTTTACAATATTGCCACAGCCTTGTTAGACAAGGGCAGAGCAACAGACGCCATCTACCTGGACTTATGCAAAGTGTTTGACACTGTCCTGCACAACATCCTGGTATCAAAATTGGAAAGTCATGGATTTGAGGGATGGACCACTTGCTGCATAAGGAACTGGGTAGATGGCCACACTTAAAGGGTTGTGGTCAACAGCTTAATGACCAAGTGGTGGCTAGCGATGAGTGGTGTTCCTCAGGGGCTGGTGCTGGGACCAGTGCTGTTTAACATCTTTGTTGGAGACATGGACAGTGGGGTTGCATTCACCCTCAGCAAGTTTGCTGACGACACCAAGCTGTGTGGCACAGTCAACATGCTGGAGGGAAGGGATGCCATCCAGAGGGAACCGGACAAGCTTGAGAGGTGGACTCATGTGAACCTCATGAAGTTCAACCAAGCCAAGTATAAGGTTCTGCACCTGGATTGTGGCAATCCCAGGCACAAACGCAGGTTGAGCAGAGAATGGATTGAGAGCAGCCCTGAAGAGCACCCCCTGACTTGGGAGTGTTGGCGGACAAGAAGCAAAACATGAGCTGGCAATGTGCACTCGAAGCCCAGAAAGCCAACAGCATACTGGGCTGCATCAAAAGAAGCATCGCCAGAAGGTCGAGGGAGGTGATTCTACCCCTCTACTCCACTCTGGTGAGACCCCATATGGAGTACTGTGTCCAGCTTTGGAGTCGTTAACACAGGAAGGTCATGGACCTGTTGAATTGAGTCCAGCAGAGGGCCAGGAAGACGATCAGAGGGTTGGAGCACCTCTCCTATAAGGACAGGCTGAGAGAGCTGGGGTTATTCAGCCTGGAGAGGAGAAGGCTCCAGGGAGACTCCTTAAAGTGACCTTCCAGTACCTAAAGAGGGGCTGTAGGAGAGATGGGGGGGGACATTATCAGGGAGTGTAGTGGTAGGATGAGGTGTAATGGTTTGAAACTGAAAGAGCAGAGATTTAGATCAGATATTAGGAATAAATTCTTTCCTATGAGGATGGTGAGACACTGGCACAGGTTGCCCAGAGAAGCTGTGGATGCCCCATCCCTGGAAGTGTTCAAGGCCAGGCTGGATGGAGCTTTGAGCAACCTGCTCTAGTGGGAGGTGTCCCTGCCCAGGGCAGGGGGATTGGAACTAGGTGATCTTTAAGGTCCCTTCTAACCCCAACAATTCCATGATTTTATAAATATATACACAGATGCAAGCAAAACAAGATGTGTAGTGTTAAATCTGATGGGCTTCATGTGTTGTTTAGTAAGAAACTTGAGACAGATCTTTACTTTTTTTTTTTCTAGTCCTGTGGCTCAAAGTACTTTGAAAGCTGCTTTAACTGATGGGCTGGAGACAGTCGTGGTATAGGGATATGCTATTGCTGATGTGGTCATTCTGTCCAGGCAACAGAATCGTTTTAATTACCAGGTGGCATGTTCTATGAAACTTCTAAAGCCTTGCAAATGTTTTTTGAGATCCTTAAACTCAATACAATGCTGTTCTGAGTAAAGAATGGCTGGCTTCATCTAAAATGTGGCCTTTCGAGCAGTATAGTAAAAATGTGGTAAAATCAGCACAAGAAAACTCAAATAGTGTGCTAACTTGACAGGTCTGTAGCCTGCCCTCTCTATGCTGAGCCTAAATACACTTCTGAGATCTTTATTGCATACAATATAGGAAAAAATAAGTAATGAAATTACTGTGTAGGTTTAACTGTGCTGTTGTCATACTGTGAGAATATTTTACTGCAACTGAATGAGAAATTTTTAACAAGTGGAAGAAACAGATCACGTCTTATGACCCTTCCAAAGTAAAGGATTATGTTTATAATTTTAAAAATCTTCCTGTTCAGGGGGTTTGAAAACTTACCTGTTGAAATCTTTTTGCGATGCAACATAGTTCTTTTGCACCTTGCTTGTGGAAGCAGTATTTTTCATGAGATAGAAATCTTGCTGGTTGAAGGTTCTTGAATGTAACAATTTTCGGATAATATTAACAATTAATGAAAGGGAAGGAATAAATAATGCATATAGTATATCTTCCAGATTTTATAGAAAGAATATGTAAGACAAGGATTGGCATAATGAAGATTCAATACTTTATACTACATACTTAAGACTGTTATAGCATTGTGCAATTGCATAAATAGTGGTGATGATCCGTCGTATCCAAGTTTAAGATAGTGTTGTCAGTAGCTTGCCACATATACTTAGCTGCATAGCAAAACTTAATTAATTGTCTGATTAATATAAGGCATGGTTCTCTCTTGTAACTTTACATAGCGCTTAGCACAACAGAATCATATGTTATTTAGAAACAATTCAGTTTATTTGAAGTTTTAAAGCCTTTAGAAATACACACCCAGCAGATATTTCCAATTACTCTGGAAGAACAAAATGTGGCTTGAAGTATTTAAAGTTGTAATTCAAGGATTACTCAAGCAATTAATTTTTTGTTACTGCTTCTTAGAAAGTTAAAAGGTGGTGTGGTTGATGTGTGTAGGGAGGTGTAAAGGACATAATTTCATATCTATCATTTCCATGTAAAGCTTCTTAAAATTTAACATGAAGCAGCTTTCACATAGTTCCTGTCTTACAAACCAGAAATGAGTAAAGAGTACACTTTTATTGAATAGATGAATATGGTTTTTTCCTCCTGGAAGTACTTAAGGTGTACTCTTAAAGGAACCACGTGAGTAAAGAGTACACTTTTATTGAATAGATTAATAACGTTTTTCCTCCTGGAAGTACTTAAGGTGTAGTCTTAAAGGAACCACAGAGCTGCTGGAAATATAAGAATTCCAGTAGTATATCTTACACTTCAAAATTTACAGCCAAATGAAGATCTTAAAACAAGCTTTCAGATTTGTCTTTTTTATGTATTTTGGAGGAATCTTTTAAAAATACGTGTATAATTAGCTATCTCTAATGCTTATGCAGAGACTTGCAGATTGCCTGTGGATGGTAAATACAGACTGATCCCTCAGTGTATCAGTGTTTTAGCCTGGAGAGAACAGGTTGTGTGTAACACTTCTTCAAAATGCAGTCATAGCCTTAAGTCAGGCCGCTTTCAATTGGCTTATGGATAATTGAATTAACTATTGCTTAAAACTTTTGATTTCTGTGATGTGCTTCTCAGACTCTTGCAATGTATTTTGTGGTGATGGCAGTAATGCCTGTCTAGTAGAGGTGAAATTCTACCTAGTGTCTAGGTGAAAGTCTTGCATACTGTCATGTTGACTTGCTGACTGCTGCTCAAGTTCAGTTCTTTGTGATAATCAGCAGGTGTGACTTTTATCTGTCTTCAGCTTATGAAGGTGTGATTCAGTGCTTGATAACTGACTGGTTATATATGGCCTTGATATTTAATGACTTGTATCCAATGGTTATCTCTGGGAAAACCTGTGGAGTATATATTTCAAAACTATAGGTTGAGAGATAAAGCTCCATTATATGTATTCATGCTTTTTTTTTTTGAGATGTGTGTGTATTCCCATTTGCAGGAGGAATATGGTACCATTAAAGTTATAAAATGTAGTCTGCCAGAGCTACAGAAGTGTCTACTAAATGACACTTATTGCTGTCATCTCTGAATGAGAAGCTGTCATTTAAAAAAAAAGCATAGTTTCACGTTTATTTAGTGCAAACTACCAAACTGTCACCAAGAATGTTGGTCTTCTGCCAAATTTTGTAATTGATCAAGCAGTTGAGAGAATGTGGAGACATTTGATTCTTTTGCCTGATATATCGAGAAACTAACCCTGCAAAGAAAAAACCCCAACAATTTCCTACTGATTTATTGAATCAGCTGGTTCTGTGGCTAGTGACTAAATCCAATTTGAGTTGCAGGGAGGAAAAAAAAATCTGCAGCTGAGGTAGAAGAACTCTTTAGCCTCTTGATTTTTTTTTTAAATATATTTTTTTAAACAGCTATACTCAAAAACCATATCCATAAGCAGAGACAACAAAATTCCCAGCAGAGGTTAGTCTTTGCATTAGTTTAAATTCAGTTTAGTTTTTGTTTACAGAAAGGAGCAAAAAATCAATGTCAGTGGCCAGTAACAAGCTCAAAATCTGCTCTTGTCCAAAGAGATGTTTGTTTGTTCCACTTAGTATTTTGCAGGGGCACAAATTTTCTTAAACTATAGCAGTTTAAGCACTCTAAAACTCGGCTGTTCTTCTAGCTTAACAGAAGAACACAAATTGGGGAGGCACCAAAGGGCAAGTCAACTAAGTTAAATAATCTTAGGACTGTCAGTGGACAGACCTCTGTAAAAAGTTGAAGCACTTAGTGCCAAAAAGGACACAGCACCTATTTTTATCAAGGCCATTTTGATATGAGGTCTTTCTGGCTTATCTGACGGTGAGATCTTTGCTTTCAAAGTTTTGAGTTCTTCTCTAATTTTTTTTTTCACTAACTAATACACTTTTTCTTAATGTTCAGTCTTGTTAGCACATGTTGTGTTTTAGATGCATAGTCTGTATTCATAATTATTTTTCAATCGGAGGAACTATGGCTAAACTCAGCTCCCACTGTTGCCACCTTGCTCAACTGGTGAAACTATAAGCGGGTGTTTGAAAGCATCTAGAAATGTCTACTAATAAAATTAGCTGGTGGTCTAAAATTTGAATATGACTCTGAATTAGTCTGCAGATTGGTTCCTGCAGGTCCCTATCCCAGATTAGATTTAAGGAAAAATATTTGTACTTTTTGTTCTTTAGAGATACTCTACTTTTTCAGCGGTCTCTAAAATTTGTGTTACTCTATTTCATAAGAAGAAAAAGAAGCAATTTTGATATTCTCTTAGATGCTGAGATGCCAGCCATTAGTGGTGGTAGGGGACACTAATGTGATGCAAACTACTTTCTTTAGAAAAGTTTCTGAAACAATGTGCTATGTCCCTTCTACAAGTATGAATGCATCAAGGCATCTTTCAGAGAAAAATCGGTGGTTTTTATTGCTCCTCTAAAGTTTATTGAATAAAACTTCAGAAAGCCATTTCCTGTTATTGCTGGGTTATTCTGCTTTCTTTGCCCTCCCCCCACCCCCAGCCCCTTCTCGCTCCATGCTTAAAATGATTGTGTCCTGCTATAAGGATCAAATTGGGAGCAATTATGCAAGATGGAAATATCTTGAGCACCCAAAGGAGGGATTCAATAGCATTAGGTTATGTGGTACTAGTTAATAATTATTAAAATTGAGTGACTACCTCTAGCACTGTAACACGTGAAACAATTCTCTTGTCCTAAATGTGGGAACTTTGCTTCTGAGAGACTGACTGACTCGCATTTTTGGGGACCACCTCAAACAGTCAGATCAAGAGAAACTTGCCCAAATTGATCCTTATAATTTCTTTGTACTCCAAGTGATGGTTTTGTAGAGTTGCATCCTCTGCATAATAAGGAATGATGGAAGGTATTTCTGCATATTTTGAAGTAGCATAGAACTGATCACCTAACTAGCAGGATCTTCCGCAGTCTGTCTGTATTTTATTAAAATTTTATTATTAAAAATATTTCATTTTCCTGCCCTTTGCTGCAGAAGCAGTAGGGTTAAAAGGCTAAGCCAAGTTTTTCATGATTTTTAAGCCTTGATCTCTTAGTGATCATAATAAACCAATTTTGGTTTATTGCAGAGATCTGATCCTGCACAGTGTGCAGGAAAATCAGGGAAACTTACTCCCCTTAAAATTGTCACATGTTGTCACCATGTTCTGCACTGGGTGATGTGACTCTTTCATCAAGTCAAATAGTTCAGTACAGCTGAATGTTGCAGTGTACTGGAGTAAAAAGTGCTCTGTGTCTCTATTCTAAACCAAGAGTTACCAACAGAAGATGTTTTACTATCTCTTCTTTTTTTAGGGAAGAAACTTACTATTGCATTGGGAAATAGGACAGCTGAAGTCCACTTTAATAATATGCAGAAATGTCCCATTGATCTAGGGTAACATTATTTGGGAACAGAGCAAGATGGGATATGTTCACATGGGGGTGGGGGGTTGGAGGGTAAAAATGTACAATCTTACTGTCTGTGTTTCTTTTTTGAACTAATCTTTACCACTGTAACCTGTCCATGCCTTGGACTGTAGGATGATGAAAACAATAACACGTCTTCATAAGGCTATGACGTTGTTAGAATACTTCACAAGCAAATCTTGGATCTGGAATACTGAAAATATGACTATGCTCATGAACCAGCTAAATGCCGAAGACAAAAAGGCAAGTAGCTGTGTGATGTGGGCATGAAGACTGAAAATGAAATATAAGCTTGCTTTTTTATTTATTACACTTCTAAAACCTCAAATTTCCTTATGCATTTGGAACAGTCTTGTCATCTTTAAAATGTCTTTCCTATTCAAGTGTTTTCCAGAATCTAGCTCTATAGCTAAGTTGAAGAAAAGCTGCCAGACTTCCAAATAAACTGTCTAAAAATAGGAAATAAAATAGCTTTTGGTGGTTCTTGTGAGGAGAGGATTTCTACCCCTTCTTTCCTCTTCTCTCCCCGCAGCAACTTGAGTTCAGGTTTAAAAAATAAACCAAAACAACCCCAGAGCTTTGGACTGTTAGTATTTTCAAATAGCTGAATTTTCAATAATATATGCATAAGAGCTAGTTGAAATAATGATTAAAACTTTATTACATTCTTGCTATGACGATATATTATGGAAAATAAAGTTTAATTGAGAGATTCTGATAACTTACCAGTACTAGAAGACTGTTTAGCATGTGTGTATTTTATATCATGACTAGAATTGCAGATTGACTATTAACTTGCAAACAATGGTAAATTACAAAGACTCACTCTGAGGGATTGTCTTCAAAACTGCAGTGGGTTTGTATTTCATCACACCTTATAACACACCTGCCTTGCTGTTTGGAAGCATGAGCTTGGGGATTTAGTGTATGCATAACAACTTTTAAAGCTGAATACAGTTTTGCTGCACAAAACTGTTTGCTTGGGATCCTATATTGAAAAAATTGAGTTGCAAATTTACCATAGTAACTTTCTTTATTGAGGAAGATACTTACATCTTTCTTTTAAAGATGTAGCTGTACAACTATAGGCACAGGTAAAAGAACTCTGCATTTATCAAATAGTGAACTTGGCACAAAGCAGTGTATTTTGTATAGCATATTAGAATTATGTTGCTTAAAGGGAAATGACATAATAGAAAGTACTTATTTCTAGAGAGGAATTCCTTCTAGACAGATGAAACAGGAAAGCAGTGCACTTGGCAGTGGAAGGAGGAATATTACTGTTGAGGAGGAAAAATAAGGCATGAAATGGTTGAAATTTGGAAGAGATGGTGTGAGAAGCTGGTGGTTGAGTCAGAAATGGATTCTAAATCTGGACCGTTGTTATGATTAAGGACAAGATGATTCCATTTTATCTTTGATGCAAGAATGTTACCTGGCATAAAGGAATTTATTCTTTTCCTTTATTATATATAGCAGCTGAATTTTAAACAACTAACAGTGAAAGCTTTTATTTTATGCAGATGTTTAATTTTGATGTTCGCCAACTACATTGGGCAGAATACATGGAAAATTACTGCATGGGAACAAAGAAATATGTGCTGAATGAAGAAATGTCTGGCCTCCCTGCAGCTAGGAAACACTTGAATAAGTAAGTATAAATTTTTATTTTCCTCTGTTTATATTTTCTGTGTTTTCCTGCCCTTGTCAAGTTTTGCTTTTCCTTGTTGGACGTAATTGTTCTTGATAGCCCTTGTTTAGGTCCTCCAGAATTATTCTGTTCCAGTCCAGTGGTCTGAAGTGTTTTCTAAAGAAATTGTGTGTCGTCTTGTTCTGTTGTTTGCACCTGAGTTGCTCTCAGTATTAATAGTTACAATATTAGTCTGGGATTATGGTTGTAGCTCTGATCACTAGTGTATACTGTAATCCAGGTTTCTGGTTTTACCAAAGTGTCTTTTGGAAGGTAAAATGGCACACAGTAACCCAAGGTCAGAATGGCTTGTTCAGTTGAGTTTTACTAGAACAATAGTTATTTCTTCTGGGAATGTGATCTTTTGAAGCGGGTGAGTAAACAGGCATGGACTCTCCACCTCAGAGCAGGAAGCTTTGATGTTGGTGCTCTAAGAGGAATTTGTTATTCTTTTATCTGTGGCTTAACTCCTCCAGTTTGAATGCATTGTTACTGTCCAGAATTTTACTGGCTCAGTTGCCCTTGTTTTGTTCTTGACTGATTCATAAAGACAGTTGTAGACTTCTTGATTTGTCTCTTCAAAGAGTGAAATAAAAGTGATTAATCTTGTTTTGCAATAGTACTTCACATCTGCTGGCCTGCTGGCATAAAGAGAAGTGGTCTAGGTCATTACTTGTCTCTTGTTCTAAAGACAAGCATTTGCTGTTGTAGAGTGGATTGGCATATGTTATGATCCCAGATATACTTTTGAAAGATAGTAATCTTTGGTGGGATAGCTGAAGAGGTGTCCCTCACTGATTTTGGTTTTTTTAAAGTTAATTTAGACGCTGTTAAAAATGCATAGAATTTATGCAGTTGCCATTCTCTGTACAAAGGATTGTACCAAAAGTAACATGAGAGAGTCTTGTGTTGGAGCAGCATCTGCTTGCCCCTAGCTCTCAGTTCTAAGTGAATTATTTTGCAAGAGGTTTAGGTTCTAACATAAATTTACTATGAAGTATTAGGTTAGTCTTTTCTGTTACCATCTAGCTCTTAACTCTAAGTCTGCTGCTTCAGTATTAACCAGATGTGGCAGCCTAGGGGACCTGGCTACTCTAGGAAACTACTGAGTAGTTGCTTATAAATACTTCAGGGTGGGTGTCAGGAGGATGGGACTGGTCTTTTTTCAGTGGTGCCCAGTGACAGAACGAGGTAGCGGGCACAAACTTGAACATGAGAAGTTCCATCTAAACATGAGGAGGAACTTCTTTACTTTGAGGGTGGCAGAGCACTGGAACAGGGTCCCTGGAGAAGTGGTAGAGTGTCCATTTGGGAGGCATTCAAAACCTGCCTGGACACATTCCTGTGCATCCTGCTCCAGGTGACCCTGCTCTGGCAGGGGGGTTGGACTAGATGATGTCCAGAGGTCCCTTCCAACCCCGTATCATTCTGTGATTCTGTGAGTAGAATTTTTCCTCAAATAAAAAAAAAAAGGGGGCTTTATTTTTGTAATACAGGAATTTAGAGTGTTTTTTCTATAAATAAGATACGTAGAGGCAGGTCTGGCTATAGTAGCATCCAGCTTACCTCTAAAGCAAGATAAGGGCAATGAGTAGTCCCTTAGAAAGAGCTGCCTTTAAAATACAAATTGTCATGATCTACTTAACCAAAGAGACTGCTCTTTTTTTTGGAGAAATCTGAACGTATTCTGGTAGAGTGTTTTTTCTATAAATAAGATACGTAGAGGCAGGTCTGGCTATAGTAGCATCCAGCTTACCTCTAAAGCAAGATAAGGGCAATGAGTAGTCCCTTAGAAAGAGCTGCCTTTAAAATACAAATTGTCATGATCTACTTAACCAAAGAGACTGCTCTTTTTTTGAAGAAATCTGAACGTATTCTGGTCACTGTTTGTCTTGAAGCTTCCATCTTTGTGTGAGAAGATTGCTAAAAGTCACAGTTGCTCTAAAAAGGTCACTGTTTGTCTTGAAGCTTCCATCTTTACGTGTGAGAAGATTGCTAGAAGTCACAGTTGCTCTAAAAGGACACTTAGTTTCTCCTAATATTTAAACAGTTCCCTAAGAAGGAATGAGTTCAAAATTGCAGTGAAGACTTTGGGCTCTGAGGCTGGAAATTCCTATGTTGTTTAGTTTTTTCCTGTCAGCAGCAGTTGGAGTTACTTCTCCATATATTTATATGAAGGTTTAAATACATGGAAGTGAGGAGGGGTGTATCTGGTGATGAACAGATTAACAAATCAAATTCTATGTTAGAAGTTAAGTTTTAGAGTGGTTTTTTTTCCTATAAGTCTTGGTGCCTTGCTTTTTAATTCTTTCTTTTGTTTTTCCTTAGGTTAAGGAATATACGCTATGGCTTCAATACAGTTCTCGTGATCCTGATCTGGCGTATCTTTATTGCAAGATCACAAATGGCAAGAAATATCTGGTACTTTGTGGTTAGTCTGTGTTACAAGTTCCTCTCCTACTTCAGAGCCTCCAGTACTATGAGATACTGAAGAAAAGAATTTAGCATTAGGACATCTATGCATATGGTGGTCTAACTGCACAAAGCCTGTAACATGTAGTCATCTCACACTTTGTAAAAGCATAATTTCATCTTAAATTGGAGTGCAAAATATACGGTATGGTATATGTAATGTTAGTTGTGTATCTTCCTGGAAACAGAAAAAATAAAATGGTCAAGTGCCAGGTTGAATTGGCATCAGACAAGCATTTAAGTACCTTTAACTCGACCTGGGGAAAACACTTTAGACCACTGACCAACATAACTGTGCAATTTGGAACACGTTTGATTAAAATCTGCCTTAATATGATTTTTTTTTTTCTTTTAAGTATTACTCCACATTAAGTAAGATGAATATTGACTTAGGAGTTACTAGTTGCTATAGACCTATTTATTTGAAATTCTTCTAAATTACAAAGGGTATTGCAAGTAGCAAAAGTGTATAAATGATGGTGGATCTCCTGGAAAAAAAAAAAAGTATTTGAGGACTTCTGTTATTTGTCTTTACTTTTTGCCACTTCTTTCCTTCTTATCAAAGTAGGGATGCAGCAATGGTACCTACCTTGCTTTAAAAGAAAAAAGGAAAAAAACAAAACAACCTTTCTTAATTACTGAAAGGCCTTTTGTCCGATCTGGTCTTCAGAATGTGCTTAGTGATTCAGTTCTGTGCTCAAAACTGGCTGCATCCAACTTGCATTTATGTCAGCATGAACAATTTGCTTCTCTGAAAGCAGAATTGATTCTATCATTGAGTAGATAAAAGGAAATGTAACCCTGAGGGGGGCAAAAATAAAGTCACTGACCGTCCTCTGTTTTTTTAATGATTTTTATTGGGAACATAGAGCCAACACTTGATTGTTACACTTCTGACTTCAAAAGGTAAATGTATTTGAAACGAATTTATTATGCTTAGTTGCTATTTATATTACTGGTAACAGTAGTTGGACAAACTATATAGGCTTTCATTAAGAGATATACCTGTTTTTTAATTCTAAGCAATGTTAGCAAATGCTTCATGAATTAATGATTTATTTTTTTTAAATCTCCGAGCTGTGAAATTTGATGCATGGACAACACCAATGTGTAAGCACACCTTCTCCTCCCTGCCCCAGTAAAGCAAGCAGAGCAAGATGCACCTTGCTTCAAAATGAAAGTATGTTACCAATTCTTCCCTTTATCTTTTAACTTAAATTATTAGGTTTAAATCTGAAAAAATTTTTTTCTCTCTGCATGTTACTTCGTTTCAGTAGGGAAAACGTTTGTAAAAACAAGTTTTAAGAAAAGATTGAATCCTTGTTTAAGGCAATACATGAAGATCCCTTTAGATTTCGGTTGCACAGAATTCTATTTGAAAACACTGTAATGTGCCTCTATTGATACTCTGACCAGCACCCTGGCCCAGTGTTTGTTCATTAAAATCAGTTTATACTGACAAATACGTTCTTGAATCTGCTTGGAAAGGCGAATAATGACTTAATTACATAAGATCTACGTTATAATTGCCCTTGGTACTTTTTTGTCCCATTTGAATTAATATGTAAAGAACTTATTTTGCTATTCTTGTGAAAACTCTTACTTTAAGGAGAACACCTTTCGTGCAGGTGTATATCTCACTTTGAAAAGATAACGGCTTCCTTGTTGGAGCTAAATATTCTGTAGTAAGTAGGTAAGCTGTAATTCCTTTTTAAAATGACCTGTGGTGTGTATATATAAAGCTAGTAATGAAAAGCCTAAATGGTCTAGGACCACACCTTGTGTGAGAGACCTCTGACTGTGGCTGAAAATAAATTATCACTCCTGTGATTGAAGATGTTCCCCTTTAACAAATACATTAGGTTTATTACATTTTTAGTTGCCTCCCCAAGTATCTTACTAGACCTGAAAGTATGCTTAAGCATTCCTGCATTGTAGACTTTCTTTCTCAGAGGTGCCTACTATCCAATGACACCCCTTGTCCCATGTTGGCATGTGGCTGAAGTTTGCAAAAGAAAAATACATTGCATTCTGAAAATGATTCTGTGGAGCAATTCACTTAAGAATTTCAGTTGTTTATTACACATGATGCTTTTACTCTTGATCTGTTAACACTGAGAACTATGAAGCCAACAAACTGAATTTTTCTGGTCCAGAACACTGGTTAGAAATCTATTCTTTTGAATAAATGATGAAGAAAACGATTACTTTAAACATAGGGATATTTAAGCTCTACTCTTTCAATGTTTGCCAATTTAGAAATCCAGGTTTTTTCCCTCTTTGGAGACTGTGGTTATGTGCACTATTGGTATCTTACACAAATTCATCAGTCCTCCCATTTAAGTGACATTAGATTCAGTGTCACGTTTGTTACATTAGTTTTGTCACTTCCTGTGGTCAGTCTGTGAAATCTATCTGAAATGACTGGAATTTTTTCCATATCAGAACCCTGTTCTCTTGCAGTTCTTCATGCCAGTGTTTGCACATAATGGATGTGGATCAAACTGTATTTTGATACAGTAAGGTAGACTCGCTGTACTGACTAGCAAGTTACAGGAGGTATTCCAGTTTGTTAAATAGGAAGAATAGCAGGCTGAAACAACATGATCACTTAACAGTTACTGGTATTTCAATTTGGGACCAGGAAAAAAAATTACATTTTCCTGTAATGTTTTTCTCTGCTGTAGGAACAGATGTTTGGAAACAAATGCTAAATCTATGAGCTTTTATAAGACATAAACAGAAATATTGGGTGCCTTTGTTTGTAAACCAAAAATAAACAAATCCCTTGAAAGTGTTGTTACAGTGTTTATTGTATTTTTGCATGGTTTTAGTCTGATTTATGGAAAACAACTGTATAGTATAAATGCCATCTTCATATACACAAACACGCTCTTTGCTTTGTGAGAAACTTTGAAAACCAAATCAATGACTAAGACTGCATTTTAAAAAACAACAGCCACCTTTACAACCACAAAACAAAGAAGCCCACAACTCCACCACCACCATCTGAACCTTCATGGGGTGATATCAGAACACATGATGGGGTATGCTTGGTCATGGTGACTTCCTTGAATGTTAGGTAGTTTTCTCCTCGCTGTTATTGCCTGTTCTTTTGTAGTATTAGTTTCAAATTTACATAAATAGATGGGTGCTTTTTCATAGGATTTAAAAGGGTCCTGTGGTTTTGTAGTAGCTCTCAGATTAACATTTCAAGGAACTGCAAGCAACTACAGCTATTTGTAGCATCTGCATGTTGAGGTGAGGGAGGAGAAGGTTAAGTTAGTGCATCACCAAAATGGCTTGATATTTTCATTTTTTAAACTTAATTTCTTGGAATCTTTAGTTTTCGTGGATTTGTCCTCCTTTTATCAAGAGCATGGTTCTAGAGATCGTGCATGATCTGTAAGCTGGGGTCTGCCAGCTTTAAAACATAACCTTTCCTTTACTACTACTTCAAGCAACTCTGTCCTTCTGTCTGTAGATGACTGCAAGTTAAAGGTTACTTAACCAAACTGTGAGCTGCTTCTCTACCATCTCAAACTAAATTTAACCCTGCTTCCACTTTCAGGATATTTATAAATCCTTTCCTCCTCAATGTTATCTTAGTACTTTCCTTCAGTGCAGAGTTGAGATTCACTTTGGCTTTCCCTGCTCTGCAACAAATATGACTCACTGACAGATAATTAGTAATTATGCAACTGTCTTTTCTGGAATATGGAACAATGACAGCTTTGAGCAGCTTTTATTCTTACTATGAGAAGCAGGAGAAACCGTGACTAATCGGTGAAAGCAAAACTTCCAACACATTAATGCACTGAATAAAACTGGAATCCTTAGAGCTATGGGCTCTAGGTAGGGTGGAGACTTTTTTTTTTTTTACTCTTGATTCAGTTATATCCATTAACTGCAAGTGTAGTGGTTATTACCAGAAGCCTTTAATTTCATTCTAGCTTAAAATTGTTATACCATGGTAGTTCTGTAGCCATTATCACTTCTGAAGAATTAATATCCTGACATGTAGAACCAAGGCCTCTTTTGCTTCTTTATGAGCATATGAAAAACTGAACTATAAACAACATATGATTCTTTGAAATGAAAAAAATGGTTAAAATTTTCTGGGATGAAGAATGAACATAAAATCTTGAATTGCCCTTGCCTCATATGGTAAGAGTTTCCACTACATCCTCTGCGTATGCATTATCTCTAGTATAGAAATAGCAATTCAGTCTACCACCAGGAGTGTCAGAAAGTAGTTGTGGTAGTCTCATTTTGATCAACAAACATTTGATTTACCACTTAAGTGAAAGTAGTTCAGTACTTACCCACTGTTAATTTTTATATATTATATCAGCCTTAATCCAGATTCAAGACAGCATCATAGAGCTGAATATTTTTATCCTTATAGAACTTGGTATCTCATCCTTTACTTCATTCCTGATAAAATTACCCCAGAACTGAATGTCTCGGGACACAAATAGTTGCATTTAATGTTTTTGGTACCTAACTTGGATGGAATTCAATAATCTAAAGTTAGGAGGCTTGATTTTCCTCTATTATATGGTTTTCTCAGTGTGATTCAGAATCATAAGGCAAATGCTTAAAATAAGCAGGAACTTCTCAAAAGCAGTCATGTTGTGGGGTGGGGAGAGAAAGACCAGTGGAAATGAAAGGAAATGGTTAAATTATGGGAGCAGGCTGAATATTGTTAATATTTGTTCTTAGTATATATGTGAAATTGAGGCTGTATTGACACTGAATTGTGTCATGTGGCTTGTGATCTGCATTGTATAGAAAGCTCATGGTCCAAACAAGTAAATCAGACAAGAAGTTAATTTGAATATTAAGTGAGCAAGTCTGTTGTCAGGCACTTCTTACATAATGTACTCTCCTAGGCAAGTGCTCATTCAATTTAAAAGATTCAGTTTGGAGAGGGACAGCAGCTTAAGACAGATTTGGAACATCACTAACAGTGTATGAAAGTTTGTGGAGTCTGGGGAAGATGAGGTTTTCTTTGCAATTTATGGGATAGAAGTCGTGGAAGTTAAGTTATTTACATGGCATAAAGCACTGCAGTGTGTCCCACAAATACATGTTAATCACTCCCATCAACAGACTCCCAATCTGTTCAAATAGGCTTTAAAAATTTTCTCCTACTTCAAGGAGGTAATTAAATTTGAACAAATTACATAGGCTAGAAGAAGAGGACTCGATGGCTACTATCAGACCTTAGCAGGAAGAGTGGAAATTTGCTGATCCACTTGCTGTGCTGTACCGTTTCTTGCTTCATGTTCCTTCAAGGGCTTCTTAAATATGCTTAAGTTGTACTTAAATTACTAGTTAAATATATAATTCTCCAATTGTGTGGTTACTTTTACTTTGAGAGACACTAGTTGTTTTTTTGTTTGCCTGTATCTTTCAAATCCATCGTACCGTTCCTTTTTCATAAAGGCTCTCCCAGTTCAGGTCAGGGACCTGCTATTGGTTGCATAAAGCACATAGTACATACTTCAGAATCTTACACCTCGGGTAAGGATTCAAATCTACTTCAGGCCAGAGCAGATTTTACCCCGGGGCATTCACTTTGTTTACTAGCAGACCATTTGTCTATAATCAGCTACTTAACACAATCTAATGAAGGACTCAATAATCACCTTTTTCCTCTGTATCAAGTTGCAAGAGTGATAATCCAGTAGGCTGCTTGTATGTTTGGGTTTTACGTTTGATCTCCCCTTGCTGGAGGGGCATTTTCAAAAGACCAGAGCTCTGGTAAGATCTAGTGTGTTTGGAATATTTTCTGGTGGGTTAGTTTGCTCTGAGCAAACAAGCTCGTAAAAACTGTTGGCTCCTTTGTTTTCCTTCCCCACCCAGATGCTACCATGGTTCCTCTGCTCTTGCCACCCACTCAACGGCCTGTAGTTGTAGTGGTGAAGCCTCTTGAGAAGGTCGGGTGCTTTTGGTTGTAAACACTTCATTAATGAAGGCACTACAGATAGCAGGGAAAGGGCTGCTTCAGTTTTTTTTAAGAATACTAAATTCTGATTCTTGGAGACAAATGCAAAGCTTCTAATTCTCCTAGTTGTAAACACTTCATTAATGAAGGCACTACTGATATCAGGGAAAGGGCCACTTCAGTTTTTTTAAGAATACTAAATTCTGATTCCTGGAAACAAATGCAAAGCTTCTAATTCTCCTGTGACAGTAGTGTCAGTCTAAATTATGCACTTATAAGGTTACTTAGTGGACACAGCATGACTTAGTCATTTTCAATCCGTGTGTGGTTTTAAGCCACAACTAATCTGTCCTTGTCAGTGACACCTGTGGCTTTCCTCTGTTAAATATTTGATTTGGAAAGAAAAACATATAAGGTAACTTCCAGTCTTTGTGACTCTAATTTAAAACCAAGTTTATCCATTTTTAATAGGAATGTGCTGCGCTCAGCCTAGTAAGTCACCTTTTGGATGAACTAGCTACTTCTGTATTCTATGCGGTTTCTGCATTTCAGAGCAAATGGGTGCTTAGCACCTATATAATTAGTTCAAATATCATGAAATGTGACTTGAAATTCTACAGAATGCTAAGTGGCTGAAGATATTTTAGGGACTTATGCTCCGATAGTATTCTGTGAAGGCTTTCCTTGCAGCAGTCTTCTCTGGTTGAGAGAGAGACAGAGAACAGTTCCTTTTTTTTTTTTTCAAATGTTAAGTGGTCTTAATTTTATACTGGTCTCCACTATTACTGTAGAGAAGAGGAAAGTACCAGTATGAGTTAAACCTCTGGAAACTAGGAACCAGGAAATTCTAGTTACATTTGAATTAATAAGCTAATTAACTAATAAGCTAAAATGTTTTTAATCAGACTTGATAGAAAGAAAAGTACTGGGAAAACTCACAGCCACAGAATATAGAAACAGTTGGTGCTTTTCTCTTCAAGGTAATTTTATAGGTATTAGCACAACCTTTACTTCTATTTGGAACTTTACTGTAACTTTTGTAAGCAAAAAATGCTAGCTAAGACCAGAAAGCAAGTCCAAACAAATCAGCCAGTTCTTCTTGGCACTTCTTTCTTTCTTTGTTTTAGAATTAAATGCTGTAGTCATTCTGCTAGGAACTCTTGGGTTGTGCACTTGTTTGTCTTTTGTTGAAATGTCAGGAGTTGTTACCCTGTGTGCCAGCAGTGACCAGCGTAGCTGGCAGAGAAGCTGAATGAGGAATCTGGAAACAGATGCTCCCTTCACTCATGGTGGCTTTACAGGTGCTTGGCATGCACGTTTAGTAATTAACCTTTTTGTGTCAGACTTCTTTAAGGGTAAGTTGGATATGTGGTGGCATGGTAAGGTAGCTTGCTTGAAAGGGCTATCTCTTCAGGCACTTTAAAAAAAAAAAATCTAGAAAAAGCATGCCAAGTGGAAAGCTGATATCATCTGCATGCTTAAAGTGATACCCTTTCTAAATCCTGAGGCATTGTTGTCACCACATCAGAATGTTTTTTACCTTTTGTGTCAGGTATTAAAACATGACAAGTGAATATAATGACTTGCATCTTGATGAATGATTATAATCTTTAAAGCATGAAATCTGCTTACAGCTCATCTTTCTCTTAGTTCCTCATCCCACCTATGAAACATTGAGGGGCTCCAATTTTAAGGTGGCCTTCTTAGAAACCCAGGTGGGAGAGTTTAGAATGGATGTGTTATTAGCATGTGGTGTTGCAAAACCACACAGGTGTTGCACATATCTGCTTAAGGCTTCGGAGTAGGAGAAGAACAAGCTCACTTGGGCCTCAAGGGATGCTAGAAGAATGAGCTGCCACTAATTTAAGCTGAGAGCATCTGCTGTTGGTCTTCCTGCCCAATTTGTTTCCAGTTCCTTTCATGGACTCTTCAGGGTTGATGGCTGCTGTATCTTCTTGCTCACTCTTCTAGAAGCTTTTGCTTGTTCTCTTCAGTGGCAGTTTCATTGGATTCTGTAGGAAGTTGCTCACGGATGGAGAGGGGACGCAGACTTCAGGTAGGAGAAAAGCACAAAGGAGCAGTTTCCACAAGGGGAGAGCAGAAAAGTCTCCGAGGTTCCTCTGAATAGTGGCTTGTTGGAACTGACCCATGGTGAACTTGCTGCTCTACTTGTTCATCTTTTCTGCATGATCCATGTGTCCCTCTGTGCTGACCTCTAAACACTTGCTGCCAGAGGGACTGCTTCACTGCCTTTCGTTAAAGCATTTGTCCTCAACTGCAGGCCTTTTGCAGCTGTAGTTTTTCTGATCACAGGCAGCAATTTTTCTTTTTTCTGTTGGGGCATATATAATGTGTTAGCAGGCGTTCAAATCTATGTCACAACTTCTGGGTTTTGTAGAACTTCCTGAATGTCCTAGTAAATACATGGCAAATAGCTTCCTTTGTGTAATGCTTTATTCTTTTCAGTACATCAGTACCCTTAGCCTGGGAGGCTAGTGCAGATTCCTAGACATAGCTCACCAGGAAAACATCAATGTGATTTCATGTGCATATAATTAGCCCTCCAACTTGTAAGATTTTATTTTTTTTTAGTCACCAGGAAAACATCAATGTGATTTCATGTGCATATAATTAGCCCTCCAACTTGTAAGATTATTTTTTTTAATGTAAAATGTGTGAAGTGAAAAACTGCAGGTGTTTTTACTTTTTTTTTTTGCTTCCAGCTGTCTGTGATACTATGCTGTCTATTAATCTTTGGATTTTATAGGACTTCTCAAAAGGCATACAGTGCACATGGTTTCTGTTGTCCATTCTTCTGCTTTATTGCTAGATTTATGTTCCCTGGAAATAGTCTTTTTTGACAGAATACTGTTTAGAACAGGTTTACCCACAGCAGATTTGAGTCCTTGTGTTTCTTTGAAGTATTACTTGGTTGCATTAATCATATACGTAGTAATTTGCAGGTATTTTATAATAATTTGAAAAATTTCTGAAGTGTTTAATGTGTACATATTTCATAATCTCCACAAACATGGTCATGTGTATAAAGAGCAATACGTATTGCCAGCCTTTCCTGTTCTCTTCTCGTTTTGTTCATAACTTCTGATTTGTTCTCTCTGTGGCTCCTTTTGGAACTGAGAGAGGAAACAACCATTACTATTTTCAAAACAGAACTGCTTTACAAGAAGGCTAAATATAGAAAGCCTGTGCTAACTTGTGCCATCTGTTGGGTATTTGGCTTGTGTCAAAACTGCACTAGTCCAGGATCTTCTTAAGTCCTTTTGCTGTTTTGATGCCATGGTTTTCATGCTGCCTGTATGAAAGAGTGAAGTTTGGTCTGAGGAGAAGACATGAAGCTAGTCTGGATACAGCATTATTTGAAATGTTTTGAGGCTGCTGACTGATGCTATGCTATAGAATTAAATACTCTTAAGCTTGTGTCTGCTGGTGAGCGTTTCATCCTTATTGCAGAAATTACTTATTCAGATGCATCTAAAGCCTCTGCCCTGCTACCTTTTGAAAGCAAGAAGTACATGTGCATAAAAGAAACAGGAAAGTGGTAAAAAAAGTGTCAAATTTTACACTGCTAGATTAAATAAAACTTGCATGGCTTGTGGTAGTACTTGCACTTGTCTGAAAGAGAGGTGGAAAGGGAGAGTTAAAAAGGAAAGTGGATGATTAATCACTGCTCTTGAAATATTTCTACTGTTACTTTTCTTTAGGGTGGAAAGTATAACTGCTTTAGAGATTGCGTTTTGAAAGTAAACACTCTTACTAACTTACTGCAAACACTGATTTTTGTGCCTGCAGCAACTGGTTATAGTTTAGTGTTAAAATTAATGTAGGATGATGTCTCTCGGGCTTTTTAATTCTGTTCTGTCAAAATGAAGTATCTGAGGAAGGATAAAAGGTACAGAGGATGTAACTTAAATGTTGGTTGTATTGCAGGTTTTAAACAACAGACTCACGTCTTGGAACTAAAGTAAATTGAATACATGTGATGTTAATTGGTAAGCTCTGCTGAGATTTAACTGCATTTAGGTTTTGAACTGTGTGCATTAGTAAGCTTACTAGAAAAGCAACACTTGGTGTTCTGAAGAAGTGACACCATAACTCTCTTTATGTCCTCAGACTGTAACATTATCATAGCAGAGTTTCTGACACTCCTGTTCTTTCACCTCTTTTTTTTTATTTAGCAAAGAATGACTGAAGATTAGCTGTTTGTTGGAAAGTAGGAAACACAGTCCAGATCTCTCTTACCTGGCAATTAACTTCTTTAGGAAAGAGGCTGCCTCAGGACACTTTGTAAGTGGTGCGTGTCTACCAATATAGCATTTTAAAAAAATACTACAGTAAATAATCTATACAGTCAATATTTTTCAAATATGTTGAAGTTTAACACTGTACAAACAATACTGGCTATATCGAATAGAAGATTAAAATACTTGCCCCAACTTAAGTATTTCCAAATAAAAATCATCCTCCCTAAATTACATACTTTGCTTATTTTTTGTGTAAACTCTACAAGCATAAGTATACACACACATACATGTACACAAACGTATTAATGGCTTTTCAATGTCAGTCTTTGTAGCAAAAGCTTAAATACTTGCACTGCAAGGTATACAAGAGGATTTTCACCACTTTACAGAACTGAAAGATTTATGATCTCCGTTTCATCATTATAGGTGTATTAAATGAAGTATGCAGTTTAGAGCCTTACAGTTCTATTTTTGTTGTTAGTTACTCCACATAGAGAAGCTGGTGCCTGCGTTGATAAGTTCTGCTCCAGAACAATTGATCTTTGAATAGAGAGGATTAATGAAGACTGAAAAATGAAAACCCATGTCAACTGTGTTTCTGCAGACATGAAGGTGTGTAGGCTCTAGTTTGTTTACTGTTAGGTTTGAAAGCTTGACGACTGGTAAAAGAACTTGCAGAGAGACGGTATCAGAGTCTTAAAAATCCTCTGTACATGCTTGAGCAGGTACCAATAAATGCAAAGGTGAAAGAGGAGGAGCAAGTTCAGTTGCATTCCGCGAAAAGTTATTCCTCCCAGTTACTAAAACAACCTGGGAGCTTGCAACTGCACGCATTTGAGGGGAAAAAAAAATAATTTTAGTTTTTATTTTTCTACAGCGCTGTAGGACTTGTGTTCTACAGTTAATTTTTAGAGCAAACTTGAATGCACAACTAAGCAGTGGTCGAGTGAAAGTGCCGATACACCATTAATAAT
Organism: Calidris pugnax; assembly: GCF_001431845.1. NCBI lineage: Eukaryota > Metazoa > Chordata > Aves > Charadriiformes > Scolopacidae > Calidris > Calidris pugnax. Next base: position 416,404 of record NW_015090807.1, on the reverse strand, counting down.
GATTTTATTAAATATTGCAGATGCTGTTGCTTCAGTAAGTTTATGGACTGAAATAAACTGACTCATTTGAATAGAGAGAGGAAGCCGAAAGAAGAGGTTTTAAAACAGGGATCTTACAATGAGCTGTTGTTGCAGGCAGACTGTTAGGTAAGGAGTGAGAAGGAGAGTGCATGTTGATGGCAATTATTGTGTGCTCCTGTTTTGGAAACTAACTTGTGCCTTCTGTCAAACACAGCGTTATTACTGCAGGGCTGCTCTTAGCCTGTCCTCTAACTTCCCTTGCGTCATTTAATTGTGGTTAGATGCCTTGAGGCAGATACCTCATCTTTTGTTTCGCACACCTCTTTGTCTCTCCTGTTACCTGGTAATAGTGCACGCTGTCACTGGTGGCCTGCAGAGATGGGAAATACAGGAAATTCTGATGACCAGCTCCAAGTTGTTCAAATTCCCTCAATGTAGCTCAGAGCCACTGTTGTCAGGAGGCTGCTGGTGTTTCCATAGTGAACACTCTGTCTGCAGCATGAAGCCTTTCAGGGTGGAACTGGGCAAACCGGCCAGGCCTGATTTTGCTGATCTCAACTTCAGGAGTGAAAACACGAAGAGAAAAGTGAGTCTTCACAGGGGTTTCAAACAGATATTGCATCAAGGACACTTTGCATGGCAAAAGCAGCTCTTTTTCCAAGGATTATTGCGCACACACTCCCACTCTTGACATTTTGTTGGGTAAGAGGATTATTCTTATCGAGGAGAATTTTCCAGAGAGAGAAAAATGACTAAACAGGCAAAAGATCCAGCTCAGATGCTGTTTGAGGTAGGCTAATTAAAGCTAAACTGCAGCAGATTATTTGATACTCAACAAACTTGAATTCTAAAAGCAGCGTTTATTACTTCCAAGGATCATATGCTCTTTCCTATAGGGAACTTTACACTAGCAAGGACTGCAGTGCTTGCTGGGAAGTTTGGGTGCCAGCAGCAGTCTAGCGATGGCAAAACAGAGCTTCCTCTGGGCTGAGCTGTTCTGCCAAGAAATCAAGATTATTAGCTTCAGCTTGAACTCCAGGAGCTTCAGGTACTGAAGTTGCTGGATGTCCATATGGTCAGAAACACATATGTAAAAGGAAATTATTTTGTTTTTTTTTCTTGTCTGTTTTTAAGGTAATTTAGCCGTTCTGCTATTGTGATATTTGCAATGGCAATTTGCAATATTTATTTGCAATATTAATTGACAGATGAAGTTCTGGTTTCGTTTATTTAATTGTATCACTTAATAGTAGAATTTTGTCCAGCAAACCAGATATTTCAGAGTGAGGAATCTATGAGGGTAACTAAAAAGAAATAATTAAAAATCTCAATTTGAAGAAGTTTTAAGCCAAAGCGTACCCAAATTCTGTTGTCAAGTTTTTTTCCACATTTATGAAATCTAGGTAGTTGCTTTGTGTGTGCCAGCTTTATTTTTAACTTGATCTAGGAAGGAGGAAAACCTTGGCTAAACACAGCTCACAGGTGATAAAGGCTGTGAAAGCACAGAAAATTGGACTCTAACCAGAAGATTCTTGTGCTCAGTGTTGGATACTGGTCCATGGGATAGGCTCTGTGGTACTGCAGGGGTAAACCCTGATTTATGTGCTGTTTGAAAATGACTCACACTGAACACACCTATTAAAGTAACCACCAGTTTCTTGCATGATTCTCTCCTGCCTGGAACAGTGAAAATATTGGAGACTACTTGAATTATTAACTCTTTGTAGTCCTAAATCTGGCATCCTACCTGCACGTTGAGAGAGGGTCTGACACTGCAGAAACCTTTGTTTGCTTTCTTGCTACCTGGGAACAGTTCATGATTCCAAAGATGTATGAGGCCCGTGGAGGAGACCTCTAACATTACAGGTGCAGAAAGAAAATGGCTCCATTCGTCATGGTGGAGAAAAGCATACAAAAGATGCAGAAGCTCCTAAACTGGAGGAGTTGCTTGTTGGTAAGATCTTGAATGCCAAGGGCAGTGCTTCCACTGGTTCACTTATGATCTTAGACCACAGCCCTGTTATGTCTCCAGTTCTCAACACCACAGGTGCTTTCAGTCTCAGAAATCCCTTTTTTTTTTTTTTTTTTTTTGTAGATAACTCTGGAGGTTAAGATGTGCCCCACGGAGGTTTGAAATTTTTTTTTTTTTTTTTTTTTTTGTAGATTACTCTGGCGGTAAAGATGTGCCCTACTGATGTTCTTGGGTTTCAGATTTATCTATTCTACCCCATTTTCTTTCATCCATCTATCCATACACATATGTTACCCCTCAAGATTCATATGTTGGGCTTTTTTGGCATGAAAAGATATCAGAAACTACAGTTTACCCCTGACCTCTGCTCTAGAGAAGGTAGAGAGTTCCTAAATCATGAATTAGTGATGCAACCCCATGCATATTGCATTAGGGCAAGGAATAGTGCAGCAAGTGATGTGTGCTAATTCAATATAAACTAGCACAGTGGCACAAAACTACAGTATTCTGCTGTATTTGTGAACTGCAGTGTTCTGAGGGCTTGACGTGGCACTTTCCTACATAAAAAGGGTTGCATTGTGCACAAAGTTGTGAAAGAAACACTGCTATTCAGTGCGTTTCAGCTGTTTATCTGTAGGGAGTTAGTATTTGCTGTCTAGTTTTGGTTTGGTTTTGTTTTTTCAGAACTGGCCAGAGATGTTGCGTGATCAGCACAGCACTGCTCACAAATACAGGGCTGGCCCCTATTGCAATGAAATATTAAGTCAAGCATGTACAGAATTTGCAGGTGGTTTAGTTCTGTCTCCTGTTTACGTCAACTTAAGAATAAAGGTTCTTCATTTTAATTTAACACTGTCTGTGTTGGTTGAACTTGTGTGTCTTTTTGAGCCACGAATAAACCTACTGATCAGTCTCCTAGTGCCACGGACCGCTATGTTAAAACTTTCCTGCCTAGTTTAGGTGGCCTATACTGCAGTTCTTCGGAGTTGAAAAAGTTTAGCAGCTTCAACTGATGCTGAGTGTGCGGAATATCGTGCATCTGCTGATGAAAGGCAAAAGCCACTTCCTGTTTTTGAGCACAGTGTGGTTTCTGTAGTGTTCTGTGATGGTCATTAAAGGCCTCCCATTTCTGCTTCAAGAGAGTTGGCTGGTGGCATAGTTCAGTTTTCTACCTACTGAAGTTTCACATATGCCCTGGAACTCATTTAAATTCATTTTCTTAAGCTATTAAGGCTCTACTATGATCATTTTGTTGCAATGAGCTGCTGTGAGCTAGCTCCGGCCTGTCATTGCACATGTGATAGTAGTAATCTAAACCCTCAAACTCTGGCAACTTTGCCAAATCTTGCTGAGAGTTGAAATTTATCCCTTCCAAAAGCAAATGTGTGGTGTACATCTATGTTTCTTCTTCACAGTATCCATGATCATATTACTTACATACAACAATGCTTTGTTAGTAGTTCTATTATTTAGCTTTTTCTTTTTGGCTCTTTTTTATTTTGGCCTCTTCTCATCACAGTTATTTTTGCAAAGACCTGTGTTTGCACATTTGAAGTACTGAGGGCAGATTTCTCATTTCCTACTCGCTTTTTAGAACCACATCTACCATTGCAGAGATGGGGAATCCCCTCAGTTTCTGTAGAAAAGTTTTCTACTTCCCCTCTTTCATCCCACTGCGTGGTATTTACTGTAGCACAAGGTGTGTTGAGCCTCTCCCTAGAGGAGAGAACTTGTATTTTCATTTTTGGCTGGTAATACCTAAGCAGTGAATCCCCTGAAGCCCAAGATACTGCAGGTGGTTGCTGCTTGCGAAGCCTTTGCTGCTTGGAAGCAGGAAGCTAGTTATGAAAGTGAGAAAATAGGCATGTTAACACAACTTGGGGGCATGTTAACACAACTGTGGGGCAGAAAGGGTTGCAAATTACTGTCCCTTTTACACACAACATTGAGAATGAGAAACAGAACTGGAAAAGCCATATAAAAATCACACAGCGAGATCTGTGCTGATGGTGTGTCGCTGTTATTCATAATGGAGTTCCTTGTTACGATTAGGTAAGGTCACAGATTTCTTGGTTTTCCTAAAGCCTTCTCTGCAATCATTAAAACAGTTTAAAACTTATTTCTGGAAAGTTTATTAAGAGGATTATGAACTAGACTTTCTAATATGACTTTAGAAAATCTCACTGGATTTGAATGAGGCTTGCCTTGCAGTATGGAGGGGAAACAATTGGTTTTTATTTCTACAGCTAGTTGCATGTTTATAATACCAGGCAATATCAAGCTGTTGGGTGTAGATCAACTACCTCCATAACAGAAATGGTGTTGCTCTGCCACCTTATGGCAGAGCTGAACACAGAACACAATACTTCCTACTTCCCTTTGAATCAAGATTACTTTATGCATCGGGCAGCAAGAAGAATAAATATGAATGCAGTTGATTCTCCTATTGGCTGTATTTTAATTATTTATAAAGGAAACAGCCCATCATTGTTCAGCAATTCTGTTAGGCTTAGCTTTCCCCAGCTCTCTGCAATTGCTGGCTCTTTGGGCTTGGGCTGACTTTGCTTGTGCTGTCCACACTCTTCCATTACTCTGGTAGTATCAAGTAGTAAACTGAAGACTAAGCTCTGTTCTTAACAGGCTTCTTCTCTGGCTCTCTTTTTCTCTCTGTTTCCATTTCTATATTTAAAAGTAAGGACCGTGAATCTTGCAATATTTCACAAAGAAACCCAAACTCTGCTACCCAGATTTCAGCCTGGAAAGTAGCCCCAAAGATTTTTTTAAATCCACCTTACTACATTTCTGGCACAATATAAACAGCTTTATGAGCATGGTACTTTGTTCTCTTTCTGTCTTGACCTCTCTTCTAAACCCGTGGCTGAGGGCTGTGAACCTGCTTTCTGATTCTCCTTACGTGATTACATATTTCCCCTGGATCCTGAAAATAAATTATTTGGCCATGGATACCAAGCTTGACCAAGAGCAAACAGACCGTGGTTTATGTGCCAGTTTTCTGTAACAGTGGAAGCTGGTCTCTGTTGGCTGATCAAGAGGAAATACACAGATTACTCTTGGACTTCCTTCTCCTGGACTTCTAAGCTAGTTTGATAAATCATTCATCTCTAATTGCCTACCACTTGGACTTGGTTCCATCTTTAAGGCACTGGTAACCTCTGTGAAATAGGTTCTACAGTGGCACCAAGAGTTTTGGACTGCCAGTGCTGAACTTAGCAGGCACCTGGAGTGCTGTCCTTTTATGTCCTGTTCTTGATGTGATGTGATGTACAGATATTGTACGACAGCATCACTGTGCTAACATAAGTGCTGTCCTTTTATGTCCTGTTCTTGATATGATGTACAGACATTGTACTTGTGATGTGACATACAGACATTGTACCGACAGCATCGCTGTGCTAACACAATACATTTTTGTCTTCAGTATGTTTCTGAAAAAAGCATGCAAGAATTTCATTGCTGCTTGCCTGAGATGGTGTATTTATGTATATTGAGCATATATTTTTAAGCACTGTAGTAGTGTGGTTTTGCCATGTTAAAACCAGACATTAAAATGTATTCGCTGTGCTCTCCAAAAATCAAGTAACCTGTTGGATTTATTTGGACCATGTGTCTGTTATGCATCAACTTAATAAGAGATCTGCAGTTGATTCAATGTAATTATTATTAATTTCTTCTATGTAGCAGACAAACTTGCCTTTTATACCTTGCTTTGTTGCAATGTTTTGAACCTTGTTGGAAGATAGTACATACGCATTTGCCAGCAAAGTCTGGTCATCTGGGGCAAGAGTACCTAAAGTTGAGGAGGGGAGGCAGGTTAGAGCTATAGTTTCACTCCTATTTGTTTGATACCAATGACAGGGGAGAGGCTGTATGGCCCTTTCTTCTAACTGATGTTACTCTTGCATCTGTCACTGGTATATACCTCATTTATAGTGTCAGGTATAAAAAAAATTATAAAAATGCAGTCGTCAACAGGCTATACAAAGGATTGTTCTTATGTTCAGGATTTGTTTGTGTTTCATGATAAAATGCTAAAGCTGTCATAGAAATGCTTAATCAGAATAGGCATTGAAAATCTAGCATGTCTGGTTATGATTTCTTAGTATCAGGCCCAAAGATGAGAGAAGCAGGAAGTAAAGCATGGGCTAATACATGTATAGGTGAGCTGGAGATTTATTCCTACTAGATGTTCAATGTAAATGTATCAGAATGATTCCTATCAAGAGGATGGTGAGGGATAAATGATAACTTGTTATAGGTGTGTATGTATATTTTAAAGAGGTTCAACTGCTTACACTGGAAAGCATTCTGTTCTTTATCATTGGTCGTGCTGAGAGAAGAAATTATATTATTGGCAAAAAAGGTCCATCTCCTAATCTACAAAGCCTGCTTGATGAAATTTTTTTTTCAGCCAAATTGTGCCAGATTGTACTAGGATCATTTCAACTGCATCAGTTGGCTGTATGAGGCATCCTTAGGGCTCTTCTTTGCATACAGTAATGGGAGGGACACCAAGGAGGGAGGGGGGGAGGGATGAACTCAACTGTTGTCTGTGCAGGAAGGGGTGCAGAACAGCTGAGACAGCTGGTGACACTGGAGAGTGAGTGAGGGAGCCGGGACCTCACACCCTTTGTGCTCATAACAACTTCTCGGTGGTACGATGCCTCGTGAGCTCAGGTTCATTGCGTTTCAGGCTTTGCTCTTCTGGATATGAGAGGGTGCTAAATACAGGGTATAGATACCTGCAGAACAAAACCAGCAATTGTTAGTAGGTTAGAATAAAATAGAACAGTTACATAAAACTAATGCTTTAGTGTTCGTCTATTTTTTTTATTTATGTTTGCATTGAGGAGCTGCTGCTGTGCTACAGACTATGTATTTCATTAGCAAAAAAAAAACCATTCCTAAGAGGATGCTATATGTTTGGAAGCTTGGCGACAACCATGCTTCTGACTGTCGCTGATTTGTTTAATTCATATGCCAGATTTTCCTTAGCTGTTAGTATCCATCTTCCCTTGCAAAGCATTTTGAGATATTCAGGCCAAACACTTGAGATAAACACAGGTTTTTTCCTTTTCTCTTCCTTCGTTTGTCCTTTCTCAATTAATTGGTTGTGCTCTAGGTGTAAGTCTGGACTCTATCCAGGGGAAGCTTTGGCCTGTATGTACACATTGTACTTCTCATAGCCTGCAGTATTTTGGCATTTGTTTGCATTGTTCTTGTTTGGTTTTGATCATGTTTACTTTGAAAGGTAAAACCTCCATCCATGAGAAGACTTGGCTACGACAGGAAAATGGGTATCATAGCATTACTCATTGCAGATGCAAGTAACTGAGCCTGTATCTACAATTGTAATCTATTGGTGAGCTCTAAAAGCAAGAAAAATGGAGCTGTTGTGAAAAGTGGGAAGAGGTCAGAAGGTGGTGTTTGGTTTAGTTCTTGGTTACCGGTTACTTTCGGCTAGTATAGCGATTATTGCACTTTGCTTTGCATAATGAAAAAGAGCTTAGTGTGTTTTCTTCTAAAGTTGTGCTCCTTTTTTGCACAGGAGATTCAAATAGATCTTGATGCACGTCCAAAAACCTGAATTAAAGACCGAATGTTCTGGGAAACAGTGTTTGGGGTGGGGGGGGTTCTGTGGGTTCTTGTTTCACCCAGTACTCTTTTGAACATTCTTGCTATTGTTTACTTTGTTCTGTGCCCTGACGGGTCAACTGAAGAATTTGGGAGGATGTAGCAAGTTGAAGTAAAAACATTATCAGAAGCCAACCTTTCTTGTTTTACTGTTCCCTCCGAGTCCTTACTTTAGTTAATTAGAAGCAATAAAACGTAACTAAATGTCTCTCTGTGAGGCAAGAACACTGGCCCTTTCAGTTATGTGGAGGGCTGTAATGGCAAGATAGTGAGAGAGGGGGAGGAAATGTTAAAAGAGCAAAGTCTTAGAAGGTTGTCTGCATCCAAAGGAATCCAAAGTATTGGGCTGACTAATACTTGGGAGGATGCAGAGTAGATGTCAGTTGTGCAGGGGTGGTAGCAACTTCCCTATTTGACCTCTGGAGTTACTAGGTGACTGTATCTTTCATCTTCTGCTATGCTGTTAAAAAGTCTATAAAGATACTTTGCCCTTTCAGGGATCGTCACACCTTAAGAAAAGGGACTTCATGATCCCAGAGTGTGATAGTTGATACTTAAATATTGTAGAACATTTAGCTGAGATGTGTTTACTAACCAAAATCAGACAGGAGGTTGTAACAAAGTTTGGAAGAGATTTGAAAACTCTGGGTCTGTTTTTAGGAAAATACTGTGTCTAAAACCCACTCTGGCTCAACTTTTGTGATTGCTTTAGATATTTTAAATTGCAAGTGGAGCCTGAAAGTTAAAGGAATGGACCGATCTGTCTAGTGCATGCATTCATTCCTCCTCCTTCGCGTTGGTACTAGCATTCCATTTTTGAGTAACAGCTTTGATCAAGAAGCCAATCCAGCTTTAAAGGCAAATCCAGCTACATAAAAAAGAAGATTATTCATCTCTCCACATGGCCTCACCAGAACTGAGGCTGGCACAAGGAGAATGACAGCAACAGGCACTTCCATGGGAGATGGGGCACAACTGCCCTCTTGGTAGCAGCCTAAACTTGGGTTGGTTTAAAGCTGTCATGAGCCTACAAGCAACACACTTCAGCTTTTTGGATCACTTGTGAAGCATTTGCCTTGTACGTTTTCAACAGTTACTGTTTGTCCTTCATATAGTAACAATCAATCATCAGCACTGCTTATATTAATAGATTAATTATTATTAATACTGGCTTAAAACTTTTGTCTCTGACCTTTTGATAAATATTTATTTGCTTAATTTTCAGGCAAACCTTCTGCTTCCCCCAAAATGTCTGGGAAACTGAAAAATCATGGGTATGAATCTTTCTGGAAAATGAATCGGTAGCATTCTGCAAAATTTTAGTTTGCAGATCTTGTTTGCAACGTTTACCCAAACCTAGTTTTAATTCTAAATTATAAAACTAGTTTAATTAGGATTCGTGTGGGACCGTTGAGGTGAAATTCTGTGGTTTGTCTTTTGCAGAAGGTCAAGCGAATTTATCAGTGTTCGCTGTTGGTCTGAAAAAGTACATAAATCCCAACCACATGAATCCCAACTGGAGGTGTAACATGGCAGAAGAGTATGGTTCTGCTCTGAGATGAGACTGTATTTGTAGAGAGGGAGAGGGAAAAATATGTTTCTGAGTTGAAGAGTTATTTAGTGTTTTGATTCTAGGAATGGAGAATTTCAAGAAGGTAATTCCCTCAGCTTTTCAGTATGTTGATCTTTGAAGTAGTTGAAGAGTTATTTAGTGTTTTGATTCTAGGAATGGAGAATTTCAAGAAGGTAATTCCCTCAGCTTTTCAATATGTTGATCTTTGAAGTAACATGAAGACTTTGGCTGGAAAAAAAAAATATTTAACCTTTCTTAATGAGTGGGTGAGTGGTGGTAATGGGTTTAAGCACATTAAAATTGAAGTAAGTTTTGCACTGGTGCTATTCAGGGTCTTTTATATGCATCTTTAATTCAATGTCTTTCATTTTGGGGAAATGGTAGGCAATAATGGATTTATCTGGAGAATTAAACTTGATTTTCATATTACATCAAACTCGAGCATAATTTGAATCGGGTCACTAGAATTACAGTAGGCTAAAACTGATGAAAAATGAGTTTGCTGAAAAATCAAAACATTTAATCCCTATTAAAACTAAAGGAAAAATGAGTTTGCTGAAAAATCAAAACATAAATACATTTAATCCCTATTAAAACTAAATCTGCTTTCAGTTAAGAACTACTGTACTCTTAAATGTAATACATGAATGATAAGATCTGTGAAGTTTATGTTTCCAGACATTATGTCTTATGTAAAATATGAAAATGTAAATTTTGTTGCAATAATAGGTTTTCCAGTTTTCCAGCAGTGACCTTGCAAACGGTTCAGAGGCAATCAGTGACCCTTGAAATCACAGCTCATTGTGTTTAAAATATGAAAACCAACCCACAAACAAACCCAACAAAGAACCCTCCAATTTCAATGTGTCTTTTCTACTGATCTTCCACCAGGTTAATTACTAACCGGCATTTGCTGCTTGTTTTATCCTCCCCACCCTTTATCCTCCACTCCTTGTTCTCTTAATCTTCACGTTGTCACTCAGTGAATAAATTTTCCACCTTTCTTCCTTTTCTTGGACAAGAGGAGCAACACGAAGCAACTTTTCTAGCAAGAACAGAAAGTGTTTGTTACTTCTTGCAGTCTGCTGATCTCGATGGTCCACTAACCTTCACTCAAAAGCAGCCTGTGTTTCCTCCCACCAGCTCTTGACCTTCTTTAAAAGCCCCTCAAAACCAGAACAGAGCAACCATTCTGTAAGATTCTGATGCTCAATATTATCTATATTCTTTGCTTTATCTTGGTCTTAAACTTATTTGTAAGTGAGCATTGATTTTTTTTTTGTAATCTTAGATGAAGACGCAACTATATGTATTTCTACAGCATCAAGCATACTTTGGGGTATAAAATGCTTGTAAATTAAATGCAGAGCAAAAGAAGACAGCCCAGACTGACTAGCATCAATTAGCACCATTATTTTGGGGCTAGGGACTGGCTTTACCTGCTGAAATATGAATCAGGCCTAAATTTCATGGTCATGGTCACATGGTCATTTTGGACACTTGTTGATTTACTGGGTTTGATTTGTCTTACTGCAAAGGTACAGGACACTAACAGGACATGAGGCCAGCCCTGCATTGAGATTTGGAGCACATGCATGGATGGAGATCAAGTCGTAAGGTCTGACATTTGCCTTTCTTTGAGGAGGGATGCTGGCAGGGCTGCCTGCCAAAGCTGTGAGTCTTTGGAGCCCTAGCAGCTCTCCAGTAGGGGAGGCAGGTAAAGTCATTAGTGCCTCTGGCTGCACACAGGGCTAAGAGAACAGCTTCAGGAGAAAGATAAATAGGTAGCAAAGGAGGAGAACAAAGAACAGGAGGATAAGAAAGCCTGTTTCGCCATCCCAGACAAGGAGCAGGTTGTACAGAACGTGCCCTTCTCTGCTTATTCTTTCTGACCTCTTTGGCTGCTGCACAGTAAGTGTTGCCACTCTGTCATAAATCTGAAATGAGCTGATGCGCTTTCCGTTTTGTGAAATTTCTTAATATAGCTGCTGATGTTGTTCCTTATTTAAGTTTTGAATAGCCTTCTAAGAGACTTGGACTTAAATTGCTATTAGAAGTAGAGCTTAGCTTTTATTGTTGTTCCTTATTTAGGTTTTGAATAGCCTTCTAAGAGACTTGCACTTAAATTACTATTAGAAGTAGAGCTTAGCTTTTAGAAGTGACGCGGAACTGGCACTGCTGATGGCAGCAATACTGAAACGTTTTTAAAAGCTGAGCCCTGTCCTCCTTAGTTGTTTTTTAAAAATGAGCTGTAAACACTGCCTTTCTGAAAAAATGACACGTTGATGCAGAGAGTTATCTTTGTCTCATATGACACTGAGCGTGCTGCCAACAAAATTATAAACTTCTGGTATGTTTCTCTAGTCTGTGAAATTGGCTAAATATAAAGTGTGCAGGAAATATAAAGCATTGCCTCTTCAAGAGCTATAGAAATTGCAAGGGCAAGCAGCAGTTGACATTCTGTTCATGGGTGTCCTACTTGATGTGTAGATCAGTCTGGGTAAGTGTTTCTAGCAAAGCATGCACTAGTAGCTTCATTTTGTCATTTTGCCCGAAAAAATTAGTTTTAGGGAGGATTTTAGCCAGTATTTTACAGCAAGGACTTAAGTAATGGCATATAAAAGGATCATGCTCCGTTAAATTTGGAAAACTTATTTGTGCAGGTAAGTGCTTTATGTCTGGATTAATGAGTAACTCCTATTTCAATTAGTTGCTGTTGTCCTACAGTATAGTATTTGGGCTGCTTTTCCCTATAAATACTCTCCTTGTTTTCACTCAGTTGTTCAGCACCCCAAGATGCACGTTGCCCCCAGTAAGCTGCAGTTACTCCTGACGGGGGTAGTTTGTATTGCCCAGTTTCATGCTGTACCATCTGCTCTTCAGAAAGGTAGGATAAAAAGTTTCATGTTTAGCTTTAACAGTTTGTTGAGTACCAATAGATTTGTTCTTAGTGACAAGCATGGGAGTCAGTGCCGAAATAAAGAAGCTGCACTAGTTTCACCCTTTAAGATTTTGACCCTAAGAGCTCATAAACCTAGAGAGAAGGTAGCATTAGCATAATTGGTCTAGTTTTCATTCTTTAGATTTGTTCCAATCCAAGTCTGTAACTGCAAGTTCTCTTTTAATGAGTAATTCTTATGAAACTTTTGCCTGATTCCTTGATTCGGAATGAATAACATTAAATAAAGATTATTTATAATTAAATAAATAAAATTAAATACTCTCAGATTTGCAGTGAGTTAATGTAGGTCTTTGATTGGCATGTTACCCATGGGCTGCAGACAAAATATAGTGAGTCCTCTCTTCCATTGTCCTACATCTTAAAATTCAGAGTATTCTTTTTTTTTTGATACAATTAATGATTGCAATTGTTCATCTTTCCTTCATGAAGATTTACTAATTTATAGAGAACTGCAGTGGAAATCAGATCTTGACTATTTGCACAACTGTTTTGCTCCCCTTTTAAATTTGCAGTAGTAAAAAGGGGAAATTTACAGCTTGATTTCCTAAATTCTGCAAATCGCTTGTTTTTGTTGTAAAAACCTGTTTTGGCTGCCAAAACAGGAGTGGCATCTAAATCATCATAATAAATTGCCACTTAAGCAGTCCAAAGTGTAGTATTCTGTAGAATGGTGTTCTCTTACTTCAGCATCCTGCCAGGCAAATGGATGTGATGCAGTTTGTATACAAATCTCTTACTGGACCAGTGAATGACACTGGTCCTGAAGCAGCCTGTAAAGCAGTCAGGAATCTCCTGGGTTTACATATAATATTAATACAAATATTAACTTGAAATTTAAACTAATCTTACTTACATTAGGACAATAGATTTACTCAATGCTGAAAGAAAAAAGGAAAGATTTAGTTTATGAATCTGTTTGGTTTTTTAAATTAATTTCTTTTTGCCCATTTCCCCGGTACCAAATTCCCCTTGGAAGACCCTGAATCCTGTGGTTTTTTTTTTTAAATTTTGTCTCTGTTTCCCCTTTCCTCACTGTATCTTTGCACATGGGAAAAAGGTGGGTGCAGCGATAATTAGGCAAGAATGAAAAAAAAATCAGGTAAATGAACTGGATCATTTCTATATAAAGCCTTTTTTATTTAAAAGTAAGTAGCATTGTGTCAGCATTATTATGACACTGTAATCACTTGCATCACCCATGCTAATCCTGAGGATAATTGCAAAACCCTTTCTCTAGGTGTTCTAAGCTGTTTTTTATAATTTGGAGGATTCTAATTGGGCAAGAATGAAAAAAAATCAGGTAAATGAACTGGATCATTTCTATATAAAGCCTTTTTTATTTAAAAGTATGTAGCATTGTGTCAGCATTATTGTGACACTGTAATCACTTGCATCACCCATGCTAATCCTGAGGATAATTGCAAAACCCTTTCTGTAGGTGTTCTGTTTTTTATATTTTGGAGGATTCTACATTTTTCAGACAGTGTATGTAAGTATTGGTCCTCCATCCTTCGAATACAACCACCTACCTGCCAAAACAACAAAGTGGATGGATGGTAAATGTTTCTCAATGTGGTGTTTAACAGAATTTGTAGTAAAATATCTTGAAGATGTGTTTGGCTTCAATGAATTTTCATACAGCTTTAAGAAAAAATAAAGTTGTGGCCACTGTTGCGTTTGGGAAGAGCACTACAAAGAATTCCTCTGTTAGAATGTGCTGCTTGGCAGAATTGGTTGCTTTGCTTCTGTCTTTCTAAAAACACTACCAAATCAATAGTTATCACCACAAATATTTTTTCTATAAATATACTTCTTTACAAATACATAAATATTATCAGCTTCACTTAGCCATAGTAGATGATAATAATAATGCATTAAGAAGAAACAAATTTGGCCCAGTAGTAGATGTTCTGGAGAAATTCAGAACATCTGATGTTGACCAAGATCAGACTGCTGTTGGTCATCAAATTCTGTATGTTGTGCATTTTGACCCCGTTTTATTTTAAGTACAAATGCTGGGTGTAAAAAGATTTCTGAAAGTGATAGTGAAACAGTGCTTTGGTCCCAAAATAATTCCAAAACTTACTTGAAAGAGAATGTTGACAGAAAGTTTAAGTAAGCATGGATCTAATGGGAAGATTAATATATATACACACACACAGACTTTTGCTCATGGGAGGCAAAATCTAATATCTGTGATACAATTGAGCAAAAAAGTGCTTATTTTGAGAAGGGCTGCTAAATAAATTACATTGCCCTTTTCTTAGTCCAATTTAACTTTAGTCTGGGTAGTTTGTATTAGGAACTATAAAATGTGGCTCCTTTTGTGGCAGAGAGACTGCACAGACCTCTGTGCCAAGCCAGACCTTCCAATTCCGTGTTACAAAAGAGTAGAAAAACTTAAATCCAGACTAAATCCTTCCTCCTTTTCCCCCTTTTACTCCTCAGATCCCAAGTGCGGGCAGCAAATTCGAGAGGCAAAACCATGGAGTTACCTTAACCTGTTCACTCGGATTGTTGGGGGAAACCAGGTGAAAAAAGGCTCACATCCATGGCAGGTTTGCACAAGCAAATGTAGTTTTATCTTCAGAACAAAGTCCTGACTTTTCCTAGAAATGACAAAAGAAGAGAGCGGGTATACTTTGTGCTTACTGACACTTCTGGTGTATTGTTGAGCTCCACAATGCTTTTATGAAAAGCAGTGAAGCAGGCAGAGAGGACACAGAACCTGTCCTGCTCCCTGATAAACCTTGCTCCCCTCTCCCCTCTCTCCCCTCTCTCCCCTCTCTCCCCTCCTTTTTTTTTGTCCTTATTTCTGAAAGAGCATCTGTATAACAGTATATTTTAAAGAGGGATTGGTGAAACTGCACAAAATCGGGCACCAAAGGACACCACCTCCAGCCCCTGACTATTCTCAGGCATCATGAATTTGCAGTCCTCCAAGTGACCAGCAAAGGAAAAATTTGGGAGTAACTAGTAACCTTTACAGCGTGCCTAGTGCCTAAGTGCCTTGGCTTTTACCCAGGTGCCAAGCCACAGCTGAGAAGAAGAGCAAGGTTTAGGATCTCTTAGACTCAAGGACTGCAAGAATGCTGTGAAAGTGTGTTTGCTTGAAGTGCAGAGTGTACAACAGCTGTGTGGATCTTCAGGCAGTGCCTGCACGTAGTCTCTCTTTTCTTTCTCAAATGCAATCGGAGCGGATTTTCTTTATTTGACATACCTTCTGTATGTGATGCAGGTTTCCTTGAAACGAAGGCAACAGCATTTCTGTGGAGGCACCATTGTTTCTGCTCAGTGGGTGGTCACAGCAGCTCACTGCCTCTTGGACAGGTATGGATGGGATATTTCAGGAGCAGGCTGCAGGTGCAGAAAAACATGGATCATAGAAGTGTGTGTGCTATAGCACCTTCCTGTGGCAGTTACTTACAGATGCTACCCTTTAATTTGGAACCAATATTTGCCATGTTTTTGACAGAAGAGGAGAAAAACCAAAACCTTTGAACATCTCAAAAATAATTAAGAATAAAATAATCTCACAGGGATTGGTGGAGACTGATTTTTGTAAATGTAGGTAAAAAATCTGCACCTAACTATAATTAGCAGGTGACAGAAGTTTTGTGGGGTTTTTTTTGCAGTAACAACAGGCAGATTATATGCGATTAAATGGTGAATGGTAGAGTACTGACCTCTTGCACACTGATGATATCCAGCTTTAGTGCTAACAAAAACCAAAAACCCAAAAAATTAAAAGGGTCTGTGAATGTTGTATGGAAGGTTTCAATCCTATTCTGTGTTGGTTTCACTGAGGTTCTACTTCCTTTATAATTAATACTGAATCTTTGTACTAATGAATCTCCTGGAATTATAAAATTGATCTGTATCTGGCATTGTATGTGATGACATCTTGGTCAAATTAGACAATAACTGCAGAGTTAAATTAACTACAGAAGGACAGGCAATATCTAAATCAGCGTAAAGCCTCCTGCCACAAAAGTAATTCTTCACATCTGGTGAATAAATTTGAGGTGTAATAAAAAGTTTATAATGATTGCTTTTGTGTTTCCCTGCTGCACATCTGATCCAGTGCTGGGAGCCAGAATTCACTATGTTTCTACAGTATAAACTGAGAATGCTAGAGAAGTAGTCTTACTTTTTTCTGTACTTTCCTATGTCCAAATCTTGCCACCTCCTTCAAAAAGCAGTGTGACTGAACATTTTTAAACAGAATAAGAGCACCTGGTTCCTTAGTGGACCACCAAACCACGGTCAGGAGTGTAGCTAAATGATCTTTCTTCTCAGTCCTTTTCATCTCCCAATTTATACTTCAGGGCAGAGACTCCTGTCAGCTGTATGTATTAAATGCTCTAAAATCTGAAGATGAAAGCTACTAGGTACCAGTAGTAATAACTTTTAGGCTTAAAACCAACTGCATTTTTTTCCTTTCAGTTTGAAGATTTGATAGCTGAACTCTTATTTTTCTATTCTACAGCAATGTACTCCAGTACTTGACTGTCACTGCAGGAGAGTACGATTTGAGGATCAAGGAGAAGGGCGAGCAGACGCTCCCTGTTAAATATGTCCTTAAGCATCCCAACTTTGATTCCAGAAGGCCTATGAACTATGACGTTGCCCTTCTGAAGCTGGATGGAGCCTTCAACTTCAGTAAGGCCACAGTTATCTGTAATCTTTTTCAGGGGGGAAGGTAAGACCTTTGTTTCTCCCAGATACTGTGAAAAGTCTCAAAACTCAGTTTAAACCCATTCCCCAGCTGTCAGATTATACCACTAAAAATCCCCAGTGTTTTGCAATTAAATATTTAAAATACTGGAGGTAAGTCTGAAAAATGTATCAGTTGAATTAAATGGTCTTTTTCGGATTTAATATTCCCTTGAAGAAAAAACCTATTTCTTTTTGTATACAGGAGAGTAAAATCTGGCCAAATAGGTAGGTTTATTTTTTTTATCTAAGGTGTAGGTGGAGATTTTTGCCCCTGGTGAAGAGTAAAGCCTAGTCAAAGGCAGACCAGAGCTCACTGAGTACCACAGTACTGTCTCCCCAGCTTACACCCCCTCTGCTATTTGTCCTCTTTCCCCTCTCTGCATACAGGAGTGTGGGATTATCTTCAGTTGTGGTAGAGTGGTCCTTTAGTTTAAAAAAAAAAAACTGAGAAAGAAAGCTTGTTGTTCTTTCAAATACTTATCAATAAAATTCATGTATGTGTGTGGCAGGTTCATCAGTTTTGCCAGCATGTCTTCCTGACCCAGGGGAAAAGTTTGAAGCAGGATATATCTGCACTGCTTGTGGTTGGGGCCGTTTAAATGAGAGTAAGCTACTCAAGTTGTTCTTTGACATTCAGGTTTTTCATTGTCTTATTTTTGAAGGTAAGAGCTTGATTGAATTGGCCATAGACCAGAAAAAAAAAAATCAACTTGTCATAAGAATTGTAATCTCAAAATGAGATCTTTTCTACCTTCTATGCCTACCTGTGAATTGCCTCAAAATAAATTGCTACAATATATACACCTGTGTTTCTATTTTGAAACATTTTGAAGTTTATTCAAGTAAAACTGCTTATATACACAAAATTAGATGTTTATGTAACCATAAGATAGCTTGGAGCAAGTTTACAACTTTTTTTTTTATTTTTTTGGTGTATTACCAGTGACATTAAGTTCATCTTTCAGCATTTGTTACGAAGAACTTTTTTGTGTTTCAGATGGATTACTCCCTCAGGTCTTATATGAAGTCAATCTACCAATCCTAAACAGTAAGGAATGTTCAAGAGCATTATCAACTTTAAAGAAACCCATTCAAGGTGACACTGTAATGTGTGCTGGATTTCCAGATGGAGGAAAAGATGCCTGTCAGGTCAGCTCAGCAGAGGGCCTTGTGCACTCACAGATGTTTCTCAGAAGCTCAAGGCTCTGTGTGCCTAAGTGAAAAAATACACTGTAAAATGCAATATTTGGAGTGTATTTATTTTGATATGTGAATTCTTTCAAAGGTTCTGTATGGGGTGATGCACTTAATTACATAATTCCATCTTAATTATTGTGTGAGTTGTACGGCATGTTCCTGAGAGGAATTTGGCAATGTATCCCCATGCTATAATGCTTTGGGCTTTTTAACTTCTGAACGCTTGATAGCTTAATTAGTTAATGTTGCTAAGGTCCTAAGGAGGAAAGTAGAGAGTCTTGCCTTGGATTACAGGAAGAAAAGTAAATGAGGTAAAGGTTAAGTGATTGTTCCTTGTCAGGGGAGTAAAAAAACCCAAACTCCTCACTCCTTTTTACATGCTAAAACACAACAGGTCTGCACCCATCAAGGACTTAGGCTCTCTCTCCCTGTCTTGACAATACTGACTAAAGACAATAAAAAAGAAAGTGTCTTTCTTCACAGATTTTTTTTTTTAATTGCTATTCTCTGTGTTGCATGTTTATTAGTAGGGACTTAGGCTCTCTCTCCCTGTCTTGACAATACTGACTAAAGACAATAAAAAAGATGTCTTTCTTCACAGTTGGTTTTTTTTTTTTAATTGCTATTCCCTGTGTTGCATGTTTATTAGTACAGCACAAAAGAAAGCTCAGTATACTCTGTGAGGCTTGCTCAGTGGTATGCACCAATTTTTGTAAGCTGTGGGTTGTGGGCTTTTGCTTGTGTTTTAAAGGGAGACTCAGGAGGCCCTCTTCTGTGCCGACGCAAGCACGGTGCCTGGACTCTCGCTGGTGTGATCTCCTGGGGCATGGGATGTGCTCGTGGCTGGATAAATAATGAGAAGAAGAAACACTACAACAGAGGATCTCCAGGAATATTCACAGACCTCAGTGCAGTGCTTTCCTGGATTCAAGAGAACATGGGTGCTGGTATTGAGTCTCCACAGTAATGTGTCCCTCACTTTTCACAACTCTTCTGTCTCATAACAATATTTCATTTAATTTTATCTTTTTCAAGGTATAGCACTTATATTTTCCCCATTTTTCCTGGAAAAGCAATACAGCATTTCACAATGCCTTTAAGTATATGCTACTGATTGGCAGTTGCCAAAAACGAATTGAGAGCATTGTAAATGTTTGCTTCTCTTCCACTTTGCCTCCTGCTTGGACTATATGTGTGTGTATATAGAATTTATTTTTTTTTTAATTTTAAGAATGGTCCTTTTATCCAGCTAGCCTGTTAGCCTGGTGGTTTTGATTTTCAGTGGAAATTCACTGGTTGAAAGTGTCTGAAATTCTATATGTACCTCTTTGAAGTCACTTGTCATTTTTCTCAGCTAAAAAGTGATGGATTGGACATTTGACTACATGGGGGAAAGTCATGCTCTCAGAAGCATTCTGTTCAAAAGGCTGCATGTGCCCCCTGTACAGGGGAACTGCATGAAAATGATCCATCACTTCCAAATTCATGGAGCTGGAGATATAAATGACAGTCTGTTCATGGGTGAACTCAGAGCATGAAGAAACTGAATTAATATTTTCTTCTGGTTTGGGCTTTTTTTGTTGTTTAAAAGTATTGGAGATTGTGTCAAAATTTACACAGAGAACTGAAAAACTGAGGAGGGGTGTGTAAGAGGTTTTGCTAGTCAATGGAAAGAAAAGAAATTGCAAGGGAAAAAAAGAAACCTTTCCCATTAGAAACCAAGTTCAACTGGTGATTGAAAAAAGATATCCTCATAATGTTGAAGAAAAATGAAAATGGCTCAGCTTCTGAAAAATATTTTGGTTTTCAATTTATAAACAAAAAATAAAAAAAAGAGAGACAGGATCTTTTTATTAAAAATTTACTAGTTTTTTTTACTAGCCCATTTTATTATCAGGAAAAAATAATATGATTTGCTATTGTGATAATTAAAGTGTGTTGGCTCCAGTGAACAGCAAAAGTGATATGGTGAGTAAAGTGAAAACACAATTTTCAGTTGCATTGCACTAAGTTCTGCTTGCTCACTCTTTTATACTGTTACACTGGTGCAAAAGATCTTAACTGTAATTGCTGTCAGGGTTACTTTCTCTGTACCCCTGACATGACACCAGCACTTGGATTACGCTACCCTTACCTGAAATGTACAGTATTTACTTAAAAAGTATGTAGAAAAAGAGTACTGTGCTTCTCAGGCTGAGCAGTGGCCTATCAATGTATGATTAATTCTTGAAGTGGCTTCTCCAGAATTGTTTATTCCAAAGTTGGCATTGCCTGAAGTTGCAATTTTATTTTACTTCTAAGCCTAGTTTATGTAGGCATTATGTCCCCAAGAAGCATTTGAATTTGCCTCAGTGATAGCTGTATAAAATTACCATTTCACACGTATAAAAATGAAGCCTACGTTGTGAATATGAAACTACAGTAATTTATTCTTCTTTTTCCACCCCCTTTCCCTATCCCTTCTTTATTAGATCTGAAAATGAAAAGCTCCACTGGTGAGTACAGGTTTTTTTCAGTATCTTCTATCTGGTTTAGAGCATAAAAAGACCTCCAAATAGTCTGACATATCATTTATGAAGAGAGAAATGAAATGTGAATAAGCTTGACTCATCAAAGCACTTTTAAATGTATGCTTTAAATATATACTTTTTTACTTCTGGTTCTGTAAAAAGAAAAAAAAATACCTATGTAGGGTTGTACTTATGTACTGGTGACTTCAAAAAGGAATTTTCCTTAAGACAGCTACATATATAAAGCCATATTTTTATTGAAATGCAAGTAAAATTAATGGGAAAAATGTAGAACAGAACCTCAAGCAATGCATGAAACCTCGTAAGTGAAGCTGGTTCTATATAAAAATATAGATTCTAAATAGAAAGTATGAGGTAAATTAGTAGGACTTTTGCACAGGCTATGATTAATCCATCTACTTGTCTGATGTCTATTTCTATGAATAAAATGTGAAAGAAACACACTGTGAAACCCAACCTGGAATGTGACATGTTATAAAATTGAAGTCTTACTTTGATTCTGCCATGTTTATGTTCTTTTTGGGCACTCTGTTCATCTAGGTACAAGTTCACAAAAAGATACTAGAAATGAACCTTGTGAAGTAGATATTAAAATTTTAATTTTAGTAATCTAGAATGAGATTTCTCAGATGATAAACCAGCACATGGCCAGTTTGCATAGACTTGCTGTTGCCAGTGAGAATTGTGTATTTAAGTGCTGTTTGTGTATTTTTGAAAATTTTTACTGTTTTTCCTAGGACACTTCAGGTAAGATAATCTTATAAGTACCTGACTCCTTCAATTTGTTTTCATATACATGTTGTTGACAAATTTCTTACGGCTTATCTTGCAAGGAGAAGGAAAGGCAAAAGGAGACAATTTTTGTAAGTAATTTTGTTTCTAGTGACACTTATCTGGAGAGGAAAGCTTCTGCTTCTTCTATTTAAGTGTCTTTGATACTATATTGTACTGTTGCAAAAGTCTCCTGCTATAGCATAGCTAAGGACATTATTACAAATGGGCTGCAGTGAACACTTTTCTTATGTCCTGAGGTATGCATTTTTCCTCCCTGAAAAACATTTATACTGAAATTCTCATTTAACAAAGAGTTTCTTTAAGGTAAAAGCAAACACTGCCATTTGTGCAATAAAATATCATAGCGTGTTTGCAGTGCTTCATTT
>NW_015090807.1:373992-392960 GCF_001431845.1 Calidris pugnax | reverse complement strand
CTCTGCCTACTGGTGTGTGGGATTATCTTCGATTGAGATAAAGCGGTCCTTTAGTTTAAATAGAAAAAACTTGGAAAGAAAGCTTGTTGTTCTTTCAAATACTTATCAATAAAATTCATGTATGTGTGTGGCAGGTTCATCAGTTTTGCCAGCATGTCTTCCTGACCCAGGGGAAAAGTTTGAAGCAGGATATATCTGCACTGCTTGTGGTTGGGGCCGTTTAAATGAGAGTAAGCTACTCAAGTTGTTCTTTGACATTCAGGTTTTTCATTGTCTTATTTTTGAAGGTAAGAGCTTGATTGAATTGGCCATAGACCAGAAAAAAAAAAATCAACTTGTCATAAGAATTGTAATCTCAAAATGAGATCTTTTCTACCTTCTATGCCTACCTGTGAATTGCCTCAAAATAAATTGCTACAATATATACACCTGTGTTTCTATTTTGAAACATTTTGAAGTTTATTCAAGTAAAACTGCTTATATACACAAAATTAGATGTTTATGTAACCATAAGATAGCTTGGAGCAAGTTTACAACTTTTTTTTTTATTTTTTTGGTGTATTACCAGTGACATTAAGTTCATCTTTCAGCATTTGTTACGAAGAACTTTTTTGTGTTTCAGATGGATTACTCCCTCAGGTCTTATATGAAGTCAATCTACCAATCCTAAACAGTAAGGAATGTTCAAGAGCATTATCAACTTTAAAGAAACCCATTCAAGGTGACACTGTAATGTGTGCTGGATTTCCAGATGGAGGAAAAGATGCCTGTCAGGTCAGCTCAGCAGAGGGCCTTGTGCACTCACAGATGTTTCTCAGAAGCTCAAGGCTCTGTGTGCCTAAGTGAAAAAATACACTGTAAAATGCAATATTTGGAGTGTATTTATTTTGATATGTGAATTCTTTCAAAGGTTCTGTATGGGGTGATGCACTTAATTACATAATTCCATCTTAATTATTGTGTGAGTTGTACGGCATGTTCCTGAGAGGAATTTGGCAATGTATCCCCATGCTATAATGCTTTGGGCTTTTTAACTTCTGAACGCTTGATAGCTTAATTAGTTAATGTTGCTAAGGTCCTAAGGAGGAAAGTAGAGAGTCTTGCCTTGGATTACAGGAAGAAAAGTAAGTGAGGTAAAGGTTAAGTGATTGTTCCTTGTCAGGGGAGTAAAAAAACCCAAACTCCTCACTCCTTTTTACATGCTAAAACACAACAGGTCTGCACCCATCAAGGACTTAGGCTCTCTCTCCCTGTCTTGACAATACTGACTAAAGACAATAAAAAAGATGTCTTTCTTCACAGTTGGTTTTTTTTTTTTAATTGCTATTCCCTGTGTTGCATGTTTATTAGTACAGCACAAAAGAAAGCTCAGTATACTCTGTGAGGCTTGCTCAGTGGTATGCACCAATTTTTGTAAGCTGTGGGTTGTGGGCTTTTGCTTGTGTTTTAAAGGGAGACTCAGGAGGCCCTCTTTTGTGCCGACGCAAGCACGGTGCCTGGACTCTCGCTGGTGTGATCTCCTGGGGCATGGGATGTGCTCGTGGCTGGATAAATAATGAGAAGAAGAAACACTACAACAGAGGATCTCCAGGAATATTCACAGACCTCAGTGCAGTGCTTTCCTGGATTCAAGAGAACATGGGTGCTGGTATTGAGTCTCCACAGTAATGTGTCCCTCACTTTTCACAACTCTTCTGTCTCATAACAATATTTCATTTAATTTTATCTTTTTCAAGGTATAGCACTTATATTTTCCCCATTTTTCCTGGAAAAGCAATACAGCATTTCACAATGCCTTTAAGTATATGCTACTGATTGGCAGTTGCCAAAAACGAATTGAGAGCATTGTAAATGTTTGCTTCTCTTCCACTTTGCCTCCTACTTGGACTATATGTGTGTGTATATAGAATATATATATTTTTTTTTAATTTTAAGAATGGTCCTTTTATCCAGCTAGCCTGTTAGCCTGGTGGTTTTGATTTTCAGTGGATATTCACTGGTCTGAAATTCCATATGTACCTCTTTGAAGTCACTTGTCATTTTTCTCAGCTAAAAAGTGATGGATTGGACATTTGACTACATGGGGGAAAGTCATGCTCTCAGAAGCTCTCTGTTCAAAAGGCTGCATATACCCCCTGTACAGGGGAACAGCATGAAAATTATCCATCACTTCCAAATTCATGGAGCTGGAGATATAAATGACAGTCTGTTCATGGGTGAACTCAGAGCATGAAGAAACTGAATTAATATTTTCTTCTGGTTTGGGCTTTTTTTGTTGTTTAAAAGTATTGGAGATTGTGTCAAAACTACATGGGGGAAAGTCATGCTCTCAGAAGCATTCTGTTCAAAAGGCTGCATGTGCCCCCTGTACAGGGGAACTGCATGAAAATGATCCATCACTTCCAAATTCATGGAGCTGGAGATATAAATGACAGTCTGTTCATGGGTGAACTCAGAGCATGAAGAAACTGAATTAATATTTTCTTCTGGTTTGGGCTTTTTTTGTTGTTTAAAAGTATTGGAGATTGTGTCAAAATTTACACAGAGAACTGAAAAACTGAGGAGTGTGTAAGAGGTTTTGCTAGTCAATGGAAAGAAAAGAAATTGCAAGGGAAAAAAAGAAACCTTTCCCATTAGAAACCAAGTTCAACTGGTGATTGAAAAAAGATATCCTCATAATGTTGAAGAAAAATGAAAATGGCTCAGCTTCTGAAAAATATTTTGGTTTTCAATTTATAAACAAAAAATAAAAAAAAGAGAGACAGGATCTTTTTATTAAAAATTTACTAGTTTTTTTTACTAGCCCATTTTATTATCAGGAAAAAATAATATGATTTGCTATTGTGATAATTAAAGTGTGTTGGCTCCAGTGAACAGCAAAAGTGATATGGTGAGTAAAGTGAAAACACAATTTTCAGTTGCATTGCACTAAGTTCTGCTTGCTCACTCTTTTATACTGTTACACTGGTGCAAAAGATCTTAACTGTAATTGCTGTCAGGGTTACTTTCTCTGTACCCCTGACATGACACCAGCACTTGGATTACGCTACCCTTACCTGAAATGTACAGTATTTACTTAAAAAGTATGTAGAAAAAGAGTACTGTGCTTCTCAGGCTGAGCAGTGGCCTATCAATGTATGATTAATTCTTGAAGTGGCTTCTCCAGAATTGTTTATTCCAAAGTTGGCATTGCCTGAAGTTGCAATTTTATTTTACTTCTAAGCCTAGTTTATGTAGGCATTATGTCCCCAAGAAGCATTTGAATTTGCCTCAGTGATAGCTGTATAAAATTACCATTTCACACGTATAAAAATGAAGCCTACGTTGTGAATATGAAACTACAGTAATTTATTCTTCTTTTTCCACCCCCTTTCCCTATCCCTTCTTTATTAGATCTGAAAATGAAAAGCTCCACTGGTGAGTACAGGTTTTTTTCAGTATCTTCTATCTGGTTTAGAGCATAAAAAGACCTCCAAATAGTCTGACATATCATTTATGAAGAGAGAAATGAAATGTGAATAAGCTTGACTCATCAAAGCACTTTTAAATGTATGCTTTAAATATATACTTTTTTACTTCTGGTTCTGTAAAAAGAAAAAAAAATACCTATGTAGGGTTGTACTTATGTACTGGTGACTTCAAAAAGGAATTTTCCTTAAGACAGCTACATATATAAAGCCATATTTTTATTGAAATGCAAGTAAAATTAATGGGAAAAATGTAGAACAGAACCTCAAGCAATGCATGAAACCTCGTAAGTGAAGCTGGTTCTATATAAAAATATAGATTCTAAATAGAAAGTATGAGGTAAATTAGTAGGACTTTTGCACAGGCTATGATTAATCCATCTACTTGTCTGATGTCTATTTCTATGAATAAAATGTGAAAGAAACACACTGTGAAACCCAACCTGGAATGTGACATGTTATAAAATTGAAGTCTTACTTTGATTCTGCCATGTTTATGTTCTTTTTGGGCACTCTGTTCATCTAGGTACAAGTTCACAAAAAGATACTAGAAATGAACCTTGTGAAGTAGATATTAAAATTTTAATTTTAGTAATCTAGAATGAGATTTCTCAGATGATAAACCAGCACATGGCCAGTTTGCATAGACTTGCTGTTGCCAGTGAGAATTGTGTATTTAAGTGCTGTTTGTGTATTTTTGAAAATTTTTACTGTTTTTCCTAGGACACTTCAGGTAAGATAATCTTATAAGTACCTGACTCCTTCAATTTGTTTTCATATACATGTTGTTGACAAATTTCTTACGGCTTATCTTGCAAGGAGAAGGAAAGGCAAAAGGAGACAATTTTTGTAAGTAATTTTGTTTCTAGTGACACTTATCTGGAGAGGAAAGCTTCTGCTTCTTCTATTTAAGTGTCTTTGATACTATATTGTACTGTTGCAAAAGTCTCCTGCTATAGCATAGCTAAGGACATTATTACAAATGGGCTGCAGTGAACACTTTTCTTATGTCCTGAGGTATGCATTTTTCCTCCCTGAAAAACATTTATACTGAAATTCTCATTTAACAAAGAGTTTCTTTAAGGTAAAAGCAAACACTGCCATTTGTGCAATAAAATATCATAGCGTGTTTGCAGTGCTTCATTTTTGCTCCCAAATGACATGTTTTAAAATGGGCTTACCACAGTTGCAAATGAGAGAGAGAAGACCCAGCATCATTTTGCCAGCAGAAACAGTATTCTCTGGATGTTTGTGCTTTTGGGTGGAACAGATGATCACATAGATGTCAAACCTGATTCCTTCTGTTTTGTTTTAACTCTACAATGCAGCGTTTTGTAGCATTCAGGATGGCAAACTCCCTGACAGTGAAGGAGAGTTACATTTTCCTGGCAGTCCCAAACAGTTCTATCAAAACCACCAGTAAGTAGACAAAACACAGTCTTTCCCCAGAAGCTGTTCCCTATACCGCTGTAGTTGGGGTTTTGTTGCAGTTTTATGAATGGGAACTAATTTATTATTCCAGATTGTGTGTATGGACTCTATTTGTACCAGAAGGGAATTATATATTGCTTCAGTTTTCCCGCTTTGATATAGAGCCAGAAACATTCTGTGACTATGATTCTTTATCAGTCTATTCAAAAGAGGATAGACTTGTTGGTGAGTTGCTGTCCCCTTATTCTTTGAAATAATCTGTCGGTGTGCTCTTTCATTCCAGTGGCAAGCACACCTAATGACGACATTGTGGTTGATTATGTTTTAATTACCTTTTCATGATGAATACATTGTGACATACAATCTAAAATAAAAGACAAAGAGTGTGGGAGGAGTGAAAATGGAAAATGCGTGGTAGGGAACCGTGTCAGTATAAGACTTTCTGGTGTCAAGGATTTTCAATTTTTAGTAGCGTGCATTTATTTAGGCTAATGGATTAATAGGGAGTGTAAAGGAATGAATAGGCAATTTCCTTTTAATCCTAAAATTTTTATAGCTAAGTGCTAAAAATGGTATATGCAAGTTTTCTCAAGTGACTAAAGATTTTAAACAGTGATTATTGTCTTATGTTTCAGGGAAATTCTGTGGGGGAGATCTTCCATTACCTATTTTGGTTGGCTCCAATAGTATAAGGCTGAAATTTGTTTCTGACAACAAGGATTATGGAACTGGTTTTTCCATGACCTACAAAGCGCTTACACCAGATATTCTTCCTGGTAAGTCTAAGTCTAGTAACATACCTGTCTGCATTCTTGGGTGGTGACCTGAAAAAAAATTTCAGGAGAAAATAAATTGGAGGAAGCTCCTATGATTTTTATATGTGGATGGTGTTAGGAACAAAGTAAGTGTGGTTAGGCTGCCTTGGGACATTGTGGAGAAACTGGGATGCCAAAGAGATAGGATAGATGCTGTTGAGAGAAGCCCTTCTTTAACTTTGCCTCTTCTCTCATCCACTTTATATAGGATCTCATTTCCTTCCCTACTTCCAGAATGTTTTAGAAGTCAATAAAATCAGTCGAATGAGCAGGATTTCCAGATGAAAGCTGCTTTGCCAGTCCTAAGCATACATTCCTGGAGTGGCCCTGAGGGAGGCAGCTAAAGCTAAGATTTGTGGAGAATTTTTCCAGTTTTGCAGTGCAGAGTGGTTCACCATTCCTGGGGAGCCACCCAAGGACCTTCTGCTGTGTCTGGACAATCTGGTTACAGACAGACACCTGTTGTTCCTGTTTCTGCAGCTTTTCCAGCTAGTTTCTTTCCTTGGCAGAGTGTAAGGGCAGAGTGTAGAGAGGAGTCCCCTCTGAGAGGCTTTGCCACTGCATAACCCATCAGGAGGACGTTCTCTGATTGTGTTTTATGTCCAAAGAAAGTTGGCAGATGTTCTGACATGCCTGAATCCCACTCTTTGATCACCCCCCACAGGTGCCTGTGCCTGGAGTGCACTGCCTGTGGCTGAAGGGAATGCTATAGTCATGGGTTGAATTGCTTTTCTGCCTGGGAACAGACTAAAAATTGTCTTTGCATCTTTTTCAAACAGAAGGACTTGGCTTGCTGCTTTTGTCCTGTTCTCTTTCTCAGCTGTGTGAAAACATCACAAGAGTTTTTCTGGACTTACCTTTTTTTTTTGTGTGTGTGTGTGAATGATTTAATAGGAAATCACAGTGCCTCCGTTTTTGTTTTCCTGGATTTCTAGATTCTGGCTGTGAGTCCTCAGCTGTCCTTTTTGAAGAAGGAGTGTTACAAAGTCTGCACTATCCAGAGCACTACAGCAACATGGCAGACTGTCAATGGATTATCTGTGCACCGCAGGACCATGTAATCAAGGTATAATATGAGCCCTCCTTGTGCCTACAGAATGGAAGTGGGCACCATTGAGTTAACAAGAAATTATGCAGCTAAGGACAAGCAAGATCAAGTAACATAAACTTAAGTAATGCTGCTGGATGTAGTTAAGAGAAATCACTTTCCATCCCAAAAGCCCAGAGAGGTTTTGATTTCTCCTTTAGGTTATAGGAAAATGGGATTTTTCTGGTTTAAACTTATCATTACAGATTCCTCTAGCAAATGTAATGTTACATTTATCACAGGTATCACCTGTGAGAGGTGTGAATGTCAGAAACCAAACCCTAAAGAATCATTGAGAATACTGAAGACCCTACTATAGATCTTTGATTTTTTTCTGTGTGAATTTAACAACAAGGTTCAGTTTTTCATTTTTTATTTAAAGCTTACATACCAGTCTTTTGAAGTGGAAGAGAGTGAAGATTGCTCTTACGATGCCGTGACTGTTTATGAAGACGTGAGAAAAGAGGAGGAAATCGGTTTGATTTTTTATTTTTGACATATTTTGGGGATGACCTATTTCTTCTATGACTTTCACTAGCCCTGTTTTACAGTCTAAAATTGAGTTCACCTCTAGAGTCTCGGGTGATGTTATAGGTGCTAGTTTCAGTACCTTGAAAAATACTTGCAGGTATTGCTGCTTCTGTTCCACTTAGAGAGGCAAAGCCACATTGAACAGACCAGTTTTGTATACTTAAGTTCTGTATGAAATGCAGTTCTGAATTCATGTAAATTAAGAAAAAGGCAGGACACAATAATTTTGTTATATATTAATGATGGGACACAGAAAGCACCCAAGAGATCACCTTTTTGGAGTCCAGTTGTTCTTTACTCCAGATGAGCATCCCTGAAATTCTTGCCGCCTTGCTGGAGACTCCCCTGGCTTCCATTGAACGAGAGGGAGACCTGTCCCAGACACCTGATTTTAGCACTTGCTTGATGCTGGTGCTGAAACACTAACAAGGGGAAATCAAGTTTACAGTGTGTTCTGTGTGTAATGGCAACCTACAAAGATGGGTGCTGCACCAGTGTCTTGTGAAATAACGCAAGGGTCACTTTGCTCTTCTGAGATGATTACTGACCAAGGACAGACTGACCGGAATTATAGATCAGTCCTTCAGCTTCAGTCTGCTTATCTCTTCTCTTGTGCATAGTTGTTTCTTACCCTGCTGTGTGAGAGCTGGAATACATAGAATATTGGGTGCCCACTTTTGAAAGAGATAAGGATGAAAAAGTATATGTTAAACGCAGTGAACCTTTTCTTTCTCCTCTTTAGCCAAGTCTTGTGGATTTGCCTTACCAGCACCTGTTCTAAGCTCTTCTGCTATGATGCTGATCGTCTTTCACTCCGATGAAACAGAGACCTTTGGAGGATTCAGAGCTACAATCTCTTTTGTTCATGTAAAAGGTAATAGAGGTAACTTGGGAGGCTGCCTCTTTGGGGCAGCACGAAGGGCTCTTCAGAGTTATTTTGCTCTAGGAGATTCTCGTCTAATAGTTTCAGTGCAAAAACTGTGTTGTGAGTCTATTAAGGCTTTAAACCAAGGGCTTATTGAGTGGGTAAAGAGAAACAGTGAATCTCCCTAAAATCTCAGAGTTTTGTTTTGTATAAGAGTATTTTGGTGCATTTTAAATAGCACTTTACAACCATGTGAAGATGTAATAGCACAGATCCCTTCTGTAAAAATCTATTCCTTCTACTATTCTACCTTATCCTATTGTAATAAGGGAAATAAAAGTGATTTTGTAATACAATTATCACTCAATTGATATGGCTGCTAACACATTTCCTATTTTAATTTGCTAGATTTAGAAACTTTGGATTCAACTCCTGAAGAACAATTTGAAGATATGGATATAACTGAAGAAGAAATACAGGTTACAACAGGTAAGCCAACCTGAGTTATATTTTCTTCATGGGAATAGGGAGTACCTTTTGGACTATAATTGAAATGGTATTTTCTCCATGTACTTAATGTATGCAGTCTGAGTTGTCCAAGAAATTTTCATGAAGATATTTAGAAGAAATAAAAACAAATAGTAACACTTCTATGCTTTAGCTTTAGAATAGCAGAAACTAATTTCTTTTTGTTTCCTTTGTCTTTTTAAGTCATTTACAGCAATGCAATGACATTATTTCAGCTTGTATGTCAGTTTACACCTACTTGCTTCAGCAAAAATAATTGCAAAGAGTACAGGATAGTTGAAAATAACAAACAGTATTTTAGAACTTTCCTTTTCCCTTCCAGTACTTTATGGAGAGCCAGGTGAGTCTATATTCATTGTAGGTTTAAGGCTAAAACTTTTGAAGGAAAGCAGTTGATTTCATTTTGGTGAAGCTCTGTTTTTGCTAAGATCCATCTCCTCATGCTATCTCTAAACGTTTGGAACCTTTATAATGAAAGAAATTGAAAGATTTAGCAAACAAAGGGAGAGGGGAAGCCTGAGGAGTTTTGGGGTAGCTCTTAAATGGGCTGTTCTTTGCTTCAAATCTTAACCTCTAAAAACTTTCTGAGTCATCAGTGTTTTCTGTTTCAGACGATATTTGTGGAATGCCTTCAAATCAGCCCAGGTTCATCTTCAGTAGGATAATTGGAGGTGAAGAAGCTGTACCACACTCATGGCCTTGGCAGGTCAGTGTACAAATTTCAGATCAACATATCTGTGGAGGAGCAGTTCTTGCCAAAGAATGGGTTGTCACAGCTGCCCACTGCTTTAATTCTAAGTAAGTACACTGGGATGAAGCCTTCCCTGAGAACATCTGTAATTGAGAGGTGTGTCTCTGCAGCGTGGTGGTTCTGGCCAGGGTGGCTGACACGGTTTTGGTTACCACCTACTTGCATCTCACGCTGGCACAGGATTCTTTTGTTCCATGCACGTGTACTAGGATTAGAGTGGCTACTAAGGAAGTATCCTACTTCTATAGGCTTGGTTTTCATTCACATCAGTTTTCAGAAGAGAAGACAAGAAATTAAGGCCCTTGTCATCCATCACTTACTCTTAGGTAACTTCTTTGTGTTTGGGTCATTTACAGAGCATGTTTTCATCCAGGTGGAATCAACCTATCCAAAATAAAAAAAAAAAACAAACGCAAAATTCCTGAATTTGTGTAGATTTTGGAGGATGTACAGGAGGCTTTTGTGCACAGGGCTGATGCCATTCCCTTTTTAAGAACCTATCAATCTGTTAAGTCAGATTAAATGGAAATTTTTCTGTCTTTATTGAGAAGAGACAAAAGAATATTCTGCGTGACTTTTGGACTCTTCAAAATAGTTTCTAAAATGCAAATTGTTTATTCATCTCTTAGGCTGAGTGCTACTTGTTTTGACATTTAAATTGATCATGAGCACATTAAATTAAAATTCATATACACTGGGACATGAAAATATTTTTTAAAAGACCTCCCAGGATTGCTGATAATTAGGTATTCTGGTCCATTTTCAAATAAAGTTGCAATTACTTGAAAATGAGGGTAAACTTTCAAAAGCCCCCAATGCCAAAGATCCTTAGACATCTGTAGATCTATCATCTATATTACCCATTTCTTTGATTCTCTTCCCTACGCCCGCAAAACTAAGGATCTGAAATGCAAGTGCTGCTTCAGATTTTGGACTTCGGCTTCTAGATTTCTAAATAATAGTTTGCAAAAATTTTATGTCAAGGAGTATTGTTGCATTGTGTTGACTATACTGCTCTAAGAGCCATATTTAGGAGGAATTCTCTATTGTATATTGCCATCTCATCAGAATTTGTGTATGTGACTTAATTGACTCTACACAACTAATTTCATCAGGGATTTATGACAGGTTTTCAGGCAGTTGAGAGGGTTTGCTTAAAAAAACCAAAGGGTGAAATGAAATGTTTCTGTTGCAATTTTTTTATGTCATTTGATAGATAGTTTAGAGGTTTTAGATAGTTTGATAGATGTTTTAGAGGTCACCCATTTTTTCATTAAGAAGGTGGGGACCAGCACTGTCTCTGGATGATGAGGACCATGCAGACCTCGTGCTCTGCATCAGTCACCCTCATTCCTTATAAAAGTGACCTTTCTCTCAGTTTCCTCTGTGTTTGTGAGATCCTACTGCCTCATCATGGGGCTATTTCATGCTCCTTAGAAGACTATGGGAAGATTTCCAAAGATTTGTTTGAGACTAAGGGCCTCAGGAGCTGTTGGCCTAGGAGTATGTAGGGCCCTAGTATCTAGTATATTTTGGGTGGGGGAAGTTTTAAGATTCACAGGTTTCAAGAGTGCTGCTATACCAGCCTGAGAATGTACTTATTTTCTTTATCTTTTTTTTTTTAGGGAACTATACAGAGGCTTATGGATGGTGGTAACAGGGCTGCATGATCTTACAGAGCAAGAATACAGACAGGTGCTGTAAGACAGCTGCTATTGAGCAGCTATAAGTTCTGTTTAATAGTAAAATATAAATCAATCTTGCAAAATAGTTTTTAGTGTAAATACATCTTCCAAATTGTTCATGATGCAACAATCTAACAGCCCACGTGCTGACCTTAATCTGTGTTTACACAACACCTTTTGTGTCACTCTCAGAGAAATTGTGTCAACACAGACCTGTGCCTTCACCAGTAATGAGCTCCAAAGCTCAGCATTCTGGAGGAGGTGTGAGTGGGGAGTGTATTGCCTCTAAATTCCCCAGTGAGTATTACCAAGACAGAAATAATTGAGGCACAACTTTCCACTTTGCTCAGCCTGGACAAGTGTTCTTCCAAAACCCTCTTGCTGCACTCGCTAGATGGAGTTTTCTGCATGTTCCCTGATCCATGTCCCAGTGGCATAATTTTGACTTGTTAATATAAGAAACCTGCTAACTGTAGTAGCTGCTTTTAATGCTTCCTCCTCTTAAAGCATCTTTCATACAGCCTGAAAATTTGTAAAACAAAAATTACTTAAAGACTTAAATTCCCTTGTCCTTCAGAAAATGTCGATGTCTTTGCTTTCCTAGAAAAGGTCAGTAAAGCAGTATATTATACATCCAAGATTTAACAAGACCACTATGGACTCTGATATTGCCTTACTGCAACTGGCTGAGCCTTTAGAATTCAACCACTATGTGCGCCCAGTGTGCCTCCCTGCCCAGGAGGAGATGGTCCAGCCCTCAAGGGTGTGTGTCGTCACGGGATGGGGTGCCCATGAAGAAGGTATGTGGTCTTCACCATTTTGAAGGTAGAGCATGATGTAGCCGTGTCTTAAATACTGTATTCTATGTTGTAACATTCATTCTGTCTATATGTTAGTTTCTGGGGAACAGGCGTGTTAAACAGTTTTCACTTTTCTAAGCTCAGCTAGACATGCAGGGAGATGGGTGGGAGGAAAGAAATCAGATAGTTTAGATTGAGACCATTTGAAAAGGGGAAGAGTAAAGCTTCTTTCTGGAATCACTAATTAATGCCTCTACTGGTTTCTGAGATGTCTTTTACTTCAAGACAGAGAAAAGGGGAAAAAACTGCATCAGCTTGAAGTCCCCATCCTGGTGCTTGACACATGCCAGAGCTATTACATAAATCTTCCCAGTAGAGTGACCCAGCAGATGCTCTGTGCTGGATTTCCTCTGGAAGAAGGCAAGGACTCATGCACAGTAAGTTGAGCACATCACCTTTGCCTTCTGACACTTGGGGTATGGCCAGATGGGTTCTGAAAAGGGGAGTGTTAAAACCTCACTAAGAGCTGTTTTCTTGCAAACAGGCTGCAAGTGGTTTACTGTGAAAGACTTCTTAATAGTAGGATTTTAATTACTTGTGTTACAAAAAGGGATGCTTCCCTTGAACAAAGGTTATTTCTGTCTCTGCCTTTTAAAAACAGAAACCTCCAAATGCATGAGCAGCTGGGACCTCTTCTAGCTGAACTGGTATTTTAAAAACATAAGGAGAGATGTCAGCTAATAACAAGATTCCTTTGTCCTTGTGCAGGGTGATTCTGGTGGCCCATTAGTTTGTCCTTCAGAAGATAACTTGGGTTTTTACACCCTTCATGGAATCACTAGCTGGGGCTTGGGATGCGGAAGGAAGAGCTACCCAGGAGTATACACAAATGTTGGTGCTTTTGTTGACTGGATCAAGCAGAGTATTAATAGTAGTGGTATGTATGTAGAAAACAATTAAATGAATCCTCTTTGTGATTGCTAGATGCTTAATTTGAGGTCTTCTTCTAGGGTGCCATTTTTATATTTGGGTGTCCAGCACTTCTTGCAATCCTGGCTGTTTAAAATACTCGTAGCTGAATGCCCAGAAACTGACAAATCTAAATCAGTAGTCACTTCAGAAAATCTTATTTCTTCTGGATGTGCTATTATTCCCTTCTCTATTGCATTTTTCATGTTGATGAGTGTGTTTTCCTTACTGCTGCTTTGCTGCTTCATTTCTCAGGGTTGGGAGGAGGTAGGGAGGCATGAATTGACACATGATGACAGCTGAGTCCACTTCAACAAGTTTACAGCCTGCCTTTGTTGATGATCTTTGCAAAGTTTACCCTGTTTTATTTTTCTTGTTTTTGTAGATCTCCCCATTTTCATGGTGTGACCATCAAAAGAGCAGTTCTGATGGACCACATTGTAAAACGCTTCCAAAGAACAAATCTCATTGAAAACAAAATTTGGTGAGAGAGTGTTAGTTCATGATTGGTGACCAGATTCCAAAGTAGCTGATACTTATCCTGGTGAATTTACACCTGATTTACCTGAATTGAGACTTTGGCTTTACACATGTGCTTGGAACAGATTAATTGCAGGCTTCAGACATTTTATTAATTTAGAAGGAAAGAGAGGGAAAATAATCCACCATAAACCAAGTGTATACTTGAATGTAGTACTGGAGAACATAAAAATACTGCAGAAATTAGATGAAATAAGTGCCTGTGTAAAACAACTGAAGGGCCAGTCAGTCATCCTTCCATAAAGATCAATGAAAATATTGTCTCTGGTAGTGTGAGGACCTAGGCAGGGGCAGGAGTAGTGCTTAAGGAGCAGAACGTTGTCTAGTCATTAGTGATATGAATCCATCCAGTTGCTGGGAAAAGGGTACTTATAATACAGTTCCTGTTTTAACAAATTGCATGTTGTTTAAACAGAAGTGTTTAAAAAGACACGTGTTACAGGCCAAGGGCCTTGTCACCATGCAAGAACTGACAGCTGTCCTAATTAATCTATACATATAATTAAATAGGTAATGTGTAATCCACACGCTGCAAACTGAGCACATTTACTTGTAAATAGCAGATAGGTTTATGTCAAAATGGCTGCTTACCCAAGAGATGGTGATGACAGGCTCCTGTTAGCTTGGCAGACTCTTCTGTGCACAGTCTCAGTGTTAGAAGCTAGATCAGTGTGATAGTACAATAGGTAACACAAGTATAATCCTTCTTTGACTAAATGGTCTGGAAAAAAAACTACAAAAGAAGTAAGAGATCTCTTTTTCTTTTATGATATTAATGGCAAAACTCTTGAGAGACATGTTTCCCATATATGCATCGGTGCCAGTAACTAAACTTTTTTGAAGACATTAGTTTAGAACTTCTTATTTTAAAGAGACAATTTTATTCTGTTGCTGGGGAAAAAAAAATAAATCTGTCTACCTTTATTCCCAAATGAATACTGTAAACATTTTTGACCAGTTTCTTCTCTTCACTGTAAAGTTTCAAGCAAAAGCCCACAAAATAATGTGGAGCATGAACTTCCTGTGAAACTATGAGAATACTTTATGGTGGAAGGACTATGGACAAATTCAGATTATGCTTGTTCTATCTTTGACAAGCTCTTTGAAGAGGTCTTTGGAGAGAAATGGAGGGAAAATATACTTTGCAATTTTTCATTATGGAAGTCTGAACTTGCTATTAGCTAACTATTTCGGGTTAAATATGCTGGGAGCAGATGTGTCTAATTGCTTGGATGCTATTCCGTTTTGCTTAACAGGAACAAGATGAGTTAAAATACCTGTAAAGTTTTTATCTGCCTATTAATCTCATAGAAGGATATCAAGTGGATGTGTTCAGAAAGATTAAAAGGTTGGGGGAGAACTACTGGTATCAGCTGTGCTAGCCCTATTGAATGCCATGGTTATATGCCAATAAATTTATAGTGCTTTAAAAATTCCTTTCATATAGTAGGAATGCTTTCTTCAGTTATTTGTATTTGACTTGATTTTTGCTTAACTGCATGATGCTGACCTTTTGTATTTCTTCTAGTATGGTTTTACAAGTAGTCTAGTTTTGCTTTTGGTGTATTTTTTTATTCTATTGTAAGCTGACAGTATCTTTTAGCAGTAATGTGAACTGGTTTGTGATGCAAATGAAATCGGATTTTAAAAAAAATAAAAATTTACTTTCAATGGCATTCATGCAATGGAATTAGTTTTTAAAAAATTTATATTAAGTCCACTTTAAATTTTAACAGTTATTATGAGGCTTTCCTGAACGCTACAATCAAAAGGTAGGATAGTAGTAGCCTGCCTGATTACTGAGGCAGGCTCAGGTTCCCTGCGTGCTTAAAATCTGGATATAAACCTTCTTCTGCTGGCATGTAAGTAAAAATATCTTCTTTGTAACATTATATGGAAGCAAATGAAGTTGAAATTGCATTGTTCATTGGCACTGTGCTAAATATTTAGAATAAATATCTATGTCCAAAAGTATCTTGTTCTGACCTTCGGTTAATATGAGTATCTTTGACTGTAAGTCTTCCTTCTCAGCTCTGTGTGTGCACATGGACATGCATTCTGGGAGTCCAACCACATTGCCAATGATGCACCTAGATAGCCTTTTCAGGAGTGGTTATTAGAGCATTTTTGTAGCTTTTGTTGGAAAGGGGAGATCTTAATCAGAAAATATAAAGTATATAGCCATTGTTAAATCGTATCTGGCAATAGTATGGAGAAGGAAGCAACTGTGGTCTAAATCTGGGTTCTGGCTATATAGCCTGACAAAAGATGTTAAAAAATTGTTGATCTCTTACTGTGGCATAATGTCTGTAAATTCTTGCTTCATAATTCTTTTACTTTGCCACCTCCTCCTGTTCTAGCTTAGGACAGCATGATGGCTTACTGCGTTGTACTGTTCTTGGTTGCTTGCGCTCCCATAACCTCCTGGATGAAGCCAGAGGAGCAACAGCACAGCAGCACCATATCCTTCCTTAGATGTATTCTGCCTGGAGGTATGCATGCCATGTATTTCCTGACTCTCTCCAGAGGGGGTCTGCCCAAAAAAATCTGACAATCATAGTATTTAGGTAGTACTGTGGAACCATATTCTCATGTGGTCTTCTCAGTTTTCTTCTCTTTTTCCCTAGCCTTTTTTACTTTGTACTTTTTGAGGATAAGTGGCACAAGGGCAGGTTTTTTTTCTCATTTAGGAATCCATTTACTGTCATGTTTTGGATGCACAGAAAGACTGTTACTTCTTCATCTGAAGGCTTTTTGCCTTCAAAGATGCTTTGAAAGCATCTTTGCATCCTTTCAAAAGAGTGAATTGAGAAGTAATGCCAAAGAAACTGTGGCTGTTATAGCTGTGTAAGACAAGTTAACAAGAGGAAAGAATTAGGCTTGGTACTTTGGGGGAAAAAAAAAAAAAAAGTTCTGCATAGACCAAACCCCTGCCTTTGGCTCAAAAGAAAAGAAAATAATCAGCAAAAATTGAAGGAGAATTACAGAAAAGAAGAAATATGCCTAAATGTTTCTCAAGCTCTACAAAACCCCTTACTTGCCTTTCTCTTACTAAAGGCAAGGAAGAGTCTTATTCTTGAAGGAAATTAATGCTTTCTATCAAGAGTGCAATTCAGAGAACCACTGGTAATTGCACAGCTGTGCAATTATTACTCATAGTAGACAGAAAATCCTGTCTTGAAAATTAAAAAAATAATAAAAAAATGCCATTTATCCTTTACTTGTTCCTTTTTATCCTTCAGGATAAATTCTGAGAGAGCTCATTTTTTCTTGTCTCTATTAATTTTTGTTCTGCTTCATTCTCCTTGAGTTTCGAGCCTTTTGCCACAAGGATATACAGTAGATCGTGGATGAAAGCAAAATACACAGAAGTTGCAAGCTGTACCATTGCCATATTGTCAGAAAATAAGAAATCATAGCATCTCAGTGGGAGAATCTAGCTGCTTTAATCATGGAGAATGGGTCATTCAGCCTGGAGATCCTGGGCTTGGTTACAATACTTGTGAGGATAGTGGCTCTGTGTGGCACTGATGCAAGGAGTTAATTCACTTCAGGAACAGAGCTGGAATATATAGCTCTGAGCCTCTCTCTGTTTTCAGCAGCTTGCATAATAGAGTGTTGAGTTATATTTTGGTAGTGGTTTTGAAATCAGGAGAGGAAAGCTAACGTTAACAAAAAATTTAAAAAGATTGTGGTGGGGTATTCCACTCTGGTCTTCCATAGTCAGTACTTCTATAGCACAGGAGGCTGAATGTATTTTTCTTTCAGTCTTTTTACAAGTCACATAAAATAGCAGCATTCCAAAAACTAATAAATCAGATTTACTGTCTTCTCTTTTCACTGTCTACAGCTTGGCACACTGACATTATTCCTGGCATTCCTTCCTTCCCCATAGGTTTGATCAGTTTATTTTCTTCCTCCTGACAAAGATGTGTGTCTGTGTGATATGGTCATGCTTTTATTTTAGATAAATTATTTTGAACCTTGTGGCATGGGCTTAGACTTCAGAGACTTGTATTTTCTTTTAATTGATTTTTGTGTGTGTCCCAAACTGTGTGCTCCTGTCCTACACTCTGTAGAGAGAATATTGATGCTTAGTCTCTTTTGTGGTTTTGGTTTTTTGTTTTAAAGCAGTTTAAAGCAAATTAAAGTCCACAGATACTAAATACTTTGTTAGTGATGCTTGTCACAAAGTAAAATTCTGGCCCAGGGGATAAGGCAGAAATTAGGAAACAATTTCCGATCCCCCAGTCACACTAGCTGAAGTTCAGCTTTCCTGCCTTAATTGTTTGTTTGCCAGTATTTTGCAACACAGACTGTGGACTGTACACGGTGTCTGCAGAGAAAGTCACAAACCCAAGCAATGAGCGGTGCCTCTTGCCGGAGGCACTGACGCTGTAACGCAGCCCGTACCTGAAACACTGCTGCAGCCGCCGTGGCCTTTCATTAGGGTTGTACCAATGGCAGGCTTGAGGATGTTTGTGTGTGAGAATGAAAGATGATGGATGTCTTTACCTGTGAAACTTGTATTGTTAGCTTGTCAGGTTGCATGCTAGTTCTGCCTAGAGGACTTGAACTTCCCTGTTTTGCAGGACAGACTGGACGAACTCGGGCTGGACCAGAACTGCCGCAGCACTGTTCTCTGTTGCTGAACATAAAGGCAATGAAAATTGAGCTGGGAAGAGTACAGGGGAGGAAAAACGACCATAGCCAGTGAGTGTCCACCCTGGGTAACTGGGGTTTGTGGCTGTTTCTGCCCCACTGTGTTGTGTACAGTGAGCCTGGTAGCAGGACCTCCTTCCCAAAGTGGTCCCACGGTCCTCTCCCTCAGCAACATCTGCGCGCGGGACAGGTGAACTAGCTGATAAGCCACTAAGTATTCCCAAAGATGCCTTTAGCTTTACGGAAACAAACGCTTCGGACGGGAACTCCTCTCCGAGGGGTGGCAGAGGCGCTGGGTCCCCGCAGGGTGTTACACCCCATGTGCAGCGGTTGTCCCGGGCCCGGCCCCCGCCCTGCCCCACGGCCCCCCGAGGCGTGCCCGGCGGCGGGAGGCGGGACTCCGCGGGGCCGGGACGGGCAGAGGGCGCAGGTTGGAGCAGTGTCTGGGGAGCGGTAGGCGGCCGCCATGGAGGCGCTTGTGGTGAGAAGCCGGGCGGGAGGAGGGCCGGGTGCGAGCGTGGCGGGCTGTTCGCCTCACCGCCTTGTTCTTCTCCTCCTCACAGGATGCCCCTGTGGCTGTCGCCGTCGCCGTGGTAGCTGCGTCTGCCCTGCTGCTGCTGCTGCTCAGGCGGACGGGGCGGGGGGCCAGCGGCCCCGTCACCTTGCAGGACCCGCTGGTGAAGTACCCGCTGCGGCTGGTGGACAAAGAGGTGACCGAGCGCACCCCCTCCCTTCTCTCGGCTCTTCGGGGGTAGCGCGGCCGTTTGCTGCCTGCCGGGCGGGCGGGCGGGGACGGTTGTTCTGTTGGCCCGGGGCGGGTGTGTCGCCTGAGGGGCG
>NW_015090807.1:254845-373676 GCF_001431845.1 Calidris pugnax | reverse complement strand
GGGTGTGAGGGGCGGTTAGTCCGTTGGCCTAGGGGGGTCTGAGGGGCTGTTGGTGCGTTGGCCTGAGGGGGTCTGAGGGGCGTCTGAGGGGTGGTTGGTCTGTTGGCCTAGGGGGGGGTCTGAGGGGCTGTTGGTCCGTTGGTCTAGGGAGGTCTGAGGGGCTGTTGGCCTGGGGGCGTCTGAGTGGCTGTTGGTCTATTGGCCTGGGGGGGTGTGAGGGACGGTTGGTCCGTTGGCCTGGGGGGGTCTGAGGGACGGTTGGTCCGTTGGCCTAGTGGGGTCTGAGGGACGGTTGGTCCCTTGGCCTGGGGGGGTGTGAGGGGCGGTTGGTCTGTTGGCCTAGGGGTGTCTGAGGGACGGTTGGTCCGTTGGCTTAGGGGGGGTCTGAGGGACGGTTGGTCACAGGCTGCCCCCGGCCTTGGGGCCAGAGTAGCTCACAGACCCCTCAAAGGGCAGCAGTTGACTCCCGCAGCCACACTGCAGTATTTCCCTAGGGTACATCTGGATTCTTAAAAGCATTTATGCCTACACTACGGTGTTACAGTAGTTTCAAGAGGAGGGTAGACTCATGTCTTTGTGTTTAAATCCTAATTTAGAACTGTGGTGTTTTGCCCTTGGATTCTGTCCAGTGTGCATCAGCGAGAAGTAACCCCAACAGCCTGTGCTTCTGCGTGTTGAGTCTTTCTTGATCTTTGGCCATGAATTATGAAATGTGCTCACTGGCCTTGGGCAATAGAGGCTTTCCAGATTTTCTTTATGTAAAGATGCTCCAGGGGTTGCGCAGACAGGCAAAAGTCACTCCTCCTAGATTTCAAGAGGAAAAGACTGCTTCTAAACTTTATTTTTCAAAGCCATTTCTGTTTTCCTTCCAAGTATTTGGCTTGCATGCCAGCAAAGAACAGATTTACTAAACTATATTGTGTTGAGTAGAGTTTAAAAGTCAAAGTACTGGTGATGTTTACCTGATATTTTTTTTTTTTAAGGAAATCAGTCATGATACTAAGAAATTCCGATTTGGGCTACCTTCACCAGATCATGTATTAGGATTACCTGTAGGTAAGTACTGAAAACGCTTCATCACGTACATTTCTTTTTGGGGATTTATAACTGTATTCATAGTTCTTGACTTCCGATTGTTTGGGAATTTAAGGCTCAGCAAAGCAAGGAGTTAAAAGCTGCATCTGAATGCTGCTGTGTCAGAGAGAAATGTCAGATTTCCCAGAGGGTTGTATTTCTGATCTTGTCTGTGTGCATTGTTCTGCTTCTGTTAAATCGTGTGGTGTAGTTTAGAAGAAGAACAGTGAAACAACTGAGTCTGATGAAATTCATCACCAGACAGGATATAAGCAAGAGTGGTACCTGTCAAAGCCTTTTCATGTTTCTTATTTGCATTCAGCTTCTACCAGGTGCCCTCAGTTTATTGTCAGCTGCCCCCATACATTTGGTGAATAGGGTCACACTTGGAGAAAGAGAACAACTCTTCTGCCTGGGAAGCTTGTAACTATTCTGTGCAGAACAAAGGGGAAAATATAACTGCTGTATATAGAAGATGCTGAAATATTAAGAGCCTTTTCTGTGCATGACCTTTGATTTACATACACATGCGTGCAACTTTGTCTTGCTTTCTGTGCCATGAAGTTCATTTCAGACTAGGATTGGCACAGTCTGCTTTCCTGTACCCTGCAAAACTGATGGCATTGAACCTTGGACCTTGAATCAATGATAATCTGCGCAGGGGAAAGTTCTCCCTGTCTGCTCTGCAGCTGTGGCAGATGTAGCCCTGTTTGTTCTGTACTGTGTTTCGCAGTTTCCTGTGCTGCATGGCAAGTGTCAGGGTCTTTCCCTTTCCATGCTGTGAGCACGTCCTTCTTGCATGCTGCTGGTCAAGGGCAGCAGTCTCTCTCCAGATTCTCTTCTGGTTTGTATGGGAAAGTGTAATTGAGCTGTCCACATTAACTAGACAAATAATAAACAAATTGAGGTGTACCCTGCAGTGCTTGTGTTTATCCAGACTTTATTCTTAAGAGTTTAAGAACAAGATCGTGAAACTGTACAGGCCAGGTTACTTCCTGGGAGATTCCTACCCTTCTGCTTTTTACCAGGAAACTGGAACAGGAAATTCCATCTAAGCATAAGGAAAAACTTCTTTAATTTGAGGGTGACAGAGCACTGGAACAGGCTGCCCAAAGAGGTTGTGGAGTCTCCTCTGGGGATATTCAAAACCTGTCCGGATGCATTCCGGTCCAACCTGCTCTAGGTGAACCTGCCTTGCCAGGTCCCTTCCAACCCCTACCATTCTGTGATTCTGTGAACAGCCCAACAGAGAGCAACAGTGAACAGCAAACTTCCTATATTGCTACTTTGCTATAAATTTCCACCCTTCCTCTTATCTTACCCTTGATTCTGTAATGTACCAGCTCTCCTCAGTTACCCCTGCTCCAGAAATTCTTGCTGAAAGACTAGATGTTTTATACAGCATTTACATGGTAAAGATTTCCTCCATCATTACTTGTTATGTTACCTGCTTTTCTCATTTGTCTTGTCTTCCAGGATGAAAAAATAAATAATCAGATTGTAATTTTTTCTCCCTAGGACAACATGTTTACCTTTCTGCAAAAATCGATGGTAATCTGGTGATTCGAGCCTATACCCCGGTTTCCAGCGATGAGACAAAAGGTTACGTTGATTTAATTATAAAGGTAAATTTTGGTTTCCTTTAACACAGATAAATTGCTAACTGGAAGGAAGGAAAGTACTTCATTTTAGTGGAATACAGAGTTTATTTTGATTGATCTTCTTCCAAATAGGATGACTACAAGGGCAACAAAGATGGTGAGGGGTCTGGAGCACAAGTCTTATGAGGAGAGGCTGAGGGAGCTGGGGTTATTCAGCCTGGAGAAGAGGAGGCTGAGGGGAGACCTTATTGCTCTCTACAACTACCTGAAAGGAGGGTGTAGAGAGATGGGGGTCGGTCTCTTCTCTCAAGTCACAGGCGACAGGACGAGAGGAAATGGCCTCAAGTTGCCCCAGGGGAGGTTCAGGCTGGATATTAGGAAAAAAATTTCACCAGAAGGGTTATCAGGCATTGGAATGGGCTGCCCAGGGAGGTGGTTGAGGCACC
Organism: Calidris pugnax; assembly: GCF_001431845.1. NCBI lineage: Eukaryota > Metazoa > Chordata > Aves > Charadriiformes > Scolopacidae > Calidris > Calidris pugnax. The sequence continues at coordinate 370,555 of NW_015090807.1, read as the reverse complement.
ATCCCTGGAGGTGTTCAAAAGACAGGTTGCTGTAGTGCTGGGAGGTATGGTTTAGTGATGATGCTCCTTGTTTGTTGTGTGGGTGTCTAGTTTTGTCAGAGTTAGGTTGACGGTTGGACAAGATGATCTTTAAGGTCCCTTCCAACCTAGAAGATTCTGTGATTCTGTGATACATGGGGAAAATTCATTTCACGATTTCTTTGAATAGTAAGCTCTATCCCGTGTCTCTGCTGTATGTTACTGAGAGGTAGCAGAGGCAGGGCAGGCAGAGAAGAGATTCACTTCTTTGGCAGTACTGCAGGAACTCCCCTGGTATCTTTTGTTTAGCCACACACAAATAGAAGTCACTGTCCCACCACTAGTGCTCACTGCTCGTAGCTCTAAGTAGGAAACAAGTCAGTAAGAACGGCTATCTTTGGTGATGCTACAGATTGCCATTATACATCTGTGAGCATCAGAAGTTGTGCTGACGTGTTTATTGGTTAATGGGATACAGAAACAAGGGAAATCCTGAAATCCTTTAAGCTAAGGAATGCAGGATGATTCGATCCCAGAACGTCTGGATTTACTAGGCAAAAATTAGTCCTTAGGCAAAATTCTGGCTTTTTTTTTTGCTCGCTCTATTCTTCATGTTACAAGTATGGTGAATTGTTATTAACTACTTAATACTTAGGTGCTTTGAAAGGTGAAAAAGCTATCATGGTGCTGAAGCAGGAATGCTATTTTCAGAAGGAGTGATTACAAAAATGGGGTGACATAAGGTTCTTGGTGGAGGGATAGTTTAATGAGGGCACTAGTACATAATCTGCCTGCTGCCTATTTCTGTGAGCTTGGCTGTTTGCAGAGAGCACAGGAATATGTCCATGAGAGAGCATTTTATTTCTTTTGGCTGCTTTCTGTTGCAAGGCACATCAGATAACTGAGAGCAAAGAATTGTCTCAGTTTCATTCTCAGATGCTAAATTTCAGACCCGCAATATTGTGTTCTACAGTGTGTAATATTGTCTGGAGGAAAGCTAGTGGTTGATGTCATACAAATTATTGTTTTTACAGGTCTACCACAAAAATGTGAATCCCAAGTTTCCAGAAGGTGGGAAGATGTCCCAGTACCTAAATGACATGAAGATTGGAGATACTATTGATTTCAGAGGGCCAAATGGGCTCCTTGTCTATAAGGGCGCAGGTACTGTGATACGAAGGTGGGAGAGCAAGAAAGAGGAACTTGTATTGGTTATTTTCAGAAGTGTTTTTTAAAACTTGACAGCTTTGTAGAGAATCTTTTTTTTTAAAAAGTGGAAAAGAGAAAATGTACCTTTCCTGGTCTTGGCCAAGAGACCACCAGAATAGATATGATGGGAAAGAGTACTTTGTGTTTACTTTATGTGAGGAATAGCTGGTTATTGTCTCACTCCTTGGGCTGTATAATTAAATCTGAAAAAAATCACTATTGCATTATATTACTGAGAAGGCTGTACTGTAAATAATGCCCTGGCTATACATACGGAGGGACACGTTCCAGATGCTTCTTAAGCAAGGGAGGTTGTGGCCTAAAATGCCCTCTGAGAATCTCATCTTTGTTACTGAATAACCCGCTGACTGAAAGCCAGCTCCATTTCATGATTAAACCAGGCCTGAGTTGACTGGAAGTAAGTTCAGAGAAGTAATCCTCTTTCAAGATGCAAGTGAAAGATTTTGCACTGATTTTGACTGAGAGGGACTGTGTGCTTTATTCTCATCTCTGTGAGATAAGTACTCAGCACTTCTGTAGATCATGACCTTTTAAGATGAATAATATACTGATGAAGCTGTTGTATCTCGGAGGAAACAAGCAATGCACATTCTACAAATGTTCCTTTCTGCTCTGATTTGGCTGCTCTAAAGAGTAGCAGCTAGGAAAGCTTGTTACTGCTTACAGATCTCTTAAAATGGGAATGTGTCAAGGGTTTTTCATATAGGATACTTTTCATGGGCTTTTCGTTTGGCTTGGTTCTTGGAGATAAATTCAATTACAAACTGTCTGGTTTTGTGATAGTTCTGAAGCAATGGTATTGCCAGGTGTGGAGCAGAAATCAGCGAGGTTTTCTCGTCACAAGATACTGGAACAGTCACCTAGCTGACTGCGAGTGTTGTGGGAATGTCATTAACTGGAAACGAATTACAATAATTAAATGCTTGATAAAAATATGCAAGGCTCCAAACATTCCTGATTTTAATCTCTGTAGGGGTTCTTGCATGATGCTGGTTTAATTACAACTCCATTGTGATGAAGATGGCCTAAGAAACCTTCTTCTGTGTAGTAGGGGCTGTGGTTACCTTTAGCTGCCACTGATGTTCACAGTTACTGAGTTGTGTTCTGGGCAATGATGTGGGAATCCTTGAATTTATTTTAAACTATATTGGGTAGCGGGGAAAGGAGTCAGTCAGTTGATCAAAGCTAGGACTGCAGTTTACAGAGACAAAGAAGTTTCTACTCTTTGTGATCAATGCTGTGCTGAGTCCATTTAGCATTTCCAGAAGATCTGTCCTAATTAATTGGTAGACCGTAGTAATTTATTCCCATGGAATTTGTATCTGAGTTTGTTTGGCAGTTAATGTACCTATAGGTTCTGAATATTTCTTCTAGGTACCTTTCTTATCAAGCCTCAGAAGAAATCTGAAGCAGAGAAAAAGTTTGCAAAGCATCTTGGGATGATAGCTGGAGGAACAGGTAAAACTGTTTTCATCATATGGAACGTCTAGAGAATGAAGATGTCTTTATGGACGTGTGTGAGGAATATCAAACGCTGTACTGTAGTAGCAGAGCACTTACACTTGTATTTCTTTTCATGAATGTTTGCCAACCTGAGGCTTTTCAGTGGCTTGAGCTCAGTCCCAGGGGCTAGCAACTTAAGAGTTTTAGTTTTGATCTACTGTGTGACCTCAGAGAAGTCACTTCATCTCTCTGAGCTCCAGTGTCAATGACAAAAAATACTTTAGGAGAATGTCTTGAGGGTAAAATTACTGTATGTGATAGAGAATGCTGAAGAGGAAAGAAAGCCCCAGATACAAGTCTTGTGTTTTTTTGTTTTGAAATGATTTGTAATAGAAAGCCCCAACCTCTGTGTTTCACGTGGATGAGGAGTTCAGAGTGTGTAGCCCTGTGCAAACTCAGCTCCACTGAAGGAACGCGCCATTAATATTGAACTGCAGTCATAGAAAGAAATACCCATTTTTAAACCACTTTATTTTTTAACAGGAATAACTCCTATGTTGCAGCTGATTCGTCGTATCACAAGTGATCCTAAGGACTCCACAAAATGTCACCTTCTTTTTGCTAATCAGGTGAGTATAATGATTCATCTCTTTTTGTCCTCCTTTAGTGGCCTACGTTTTTTTGCTGGCCTCAGAGGTTTTTAAACTGATGGGGCATTGACCCCTGGAGAAAATGCTGCTCTGCATGTTTCATACTCTGCCAGTGTCTTTGGGTTTGTATTTTCACGCAACTGTTTTTAAGAAAATATTATCTAAGAGAGTGCATTTAAAAATGATCCATACAGGGAGGGGCAGGAAATGGTTATTATGTGAGCCCTTAATATGTTGTCAATTTAAGGAGCAACTGTATAAAAAAACTTACCCATAAGGCCCTTTATAAATAATTCTGTGGTGCTGTCACAGTTGCCACAATCTTTTATTTGCTTTAAAGATGGCTCCTCATAGTTTCACTTGTGCTCCCTAATTCCTATATTAGGGAATAAATAGTGTGAACAGATCCTGATCCCTCTACTCATTTTACTCCTTCACTGATTTCAAGGAAACAGTATTTTGTTCCGTTAACCTGTTTCTACAGTTGACCTTCACCATGAAGGTACAGGACTGTATTTGCCAGGGTCAGAGACAAATCCACCTAGTTGTGATTAAAACATTGTTCAGATTGCCATCTTTAAGACAGTGTTTAGATGGCTATTAAGTCTCATAGTTTGTTGGTTTTAATTTGAATTTACAGAAACCTGTGATGATAACAGCCTATCATGTAAGGGGGGGGGATAACCTTCTTGGTTTGAATGAGTTATCATTGCATTTATTTTGCTGAATGTCAGATGAACTCAAAGTAGAGGGCATCTTGAGATGGTTTGGAGCTAAACAGGGGTCTTGTTTTGCAGACAGAAAAAGATATATTACTGAGAGCTGAGCTAGAAGACATCGCCAAGAGGCATCCTGATCAGTTCAAGCTTTGGTATACGCTGGACAGACCTCCACAAGGTAGGCTACTGGTACACACTGGAAATGCTTTTGCTCCTCAACAGTCAGAGTTGCACTCTTGTTCAAGAGGCCATTAGCATAATACCAAGTTCTCTGGTCTTAACTCTATTTTAAACAACAAAGACACCCCTCAGCCCCTCAGAAACAAGCCTTACTGCAACACCTGTTATCAAAAGTGTTCTAAACCAGCTGGACCTTAGAAAGTGTGAACCAATAATAAACACCAGTTGGGTCAGATGTGTGCAGTGGATCTTTTGATGTATTTATTTCAGGATGTGCCATTATTTTGGACTTCTCAGCAAAAGTTAGAGCTCTGTTTTGGGTGTTCTCTCTGATCAGGTTATGTTAGCATTTTCTTGGCATTAAATTGCTTATTACCTGTGAACGGTACATGCACAACTTTGATTTACAGCAGCTCTAGATTAGATTCTGGTAAAACAGAGCTGCCATACGTATAGATTAAGGCATTAAATGTAGTCTGGTGTAGCACTGAGGTAGAACTGGAGGGAGAGGTTGAACACTACTGAAACTCCTTTGAAACCTGGGTATTTGTGTTTGCTGATGTTGTATGTGATCTGAGCTTTTATTTAACAGACCTAAGAGCCAGACTGAGTCAGATCAAAGTTCTGTACCTGCTGTCAGCAATAGCCTGAGTAAATGACCAGAGTTACCAGCAGGCCTTGATACTCTTCCAGGCCTTATTATTGCTGAGTTCTGAGCCCAACGTAACAGATACAGTAACAGATCAGTGGACTGCTTCAGTATGACATTACCACGTCTCCTTTGGAGCCTGTGTGAGCTTTTTGGCAGTCTGTTAGTGACACCTCCTTTGAAACCTGGGTATTTGTGTTTGCTGATGTTGTATGTGATCTGAGCTTTTATTTAACAGACCTAAGAGCCAGAGTGAGTCAGATCAAAGTTCTGTACCTGTTGTCAGCAATAGCCTGAGTAAACTACCAGAGTTACCAGCAGGCCTTGATACTCTTCCAGGCCTTATTATTGCTGAGTTCTGAGCCCAACGTAACAGATACAGTAACAGATCAGTGGACTGCTTCAGTATGAAATTACCAGGTCTCCTTTGGAGCCTGCCTGAGCTTTTTGGCAGTCTGTTAGTGACATAGGATTAGCAGTTTTGTGTGAAGAATCACTTCCTCTGGTTTGCATTTGCCTTTTAATTCTTGTGTTGGGAGAGAGTGTGAATAGGGGCCTACCAACTGGTTTGATGTTAGTGATTTTACAGAAATCTCTCACTCATCCCTGCTGCCTCATCTCTTCTGAAGATTGCTGGTGTTCCCCACACATTACATACCTTTGCTCATCTTCTGAAGATTGCTGGTGTTCCCCACACAGCAGTCATTACATACCTTTGCTCCTCTTTGTTCTCTCAACCTTTCCCAGCTCTGCTGTTTCCCTTTTGGAGCTGACTGGATCACAACTGAATAGCAGTAGTCAAGATGCAGGCAAACACTGTATTTTTAATTTAATATGGTGTTCCCTTTTCCTTTCCTAATACTTCTTAATGTTTCGTGTGCCTTTTGACTGCTGCTATCATAATCCCAGTACCTTGCTCCCGATATAGGAGCCTAAAGCACATATTTTTGTATGCAAAGGTAGGATTATTTTTCCTCTTTTCCTTTCCTAATACTTCTTAATGTTTTGTGTGCCTTTTGACTGCTGCTATTATCATAATCCCAGTATCTTGCTCCCAATATAGGAGCCTAAAGCACCTATTTTTGTATGTGAAGGTAGGATTATTTTTCTTACTTGCCTCACTTTAAGTAGCAGAGGTATTCAGTAGTATTACTGCTTGAAATCATCTAGCATTTCTTTCCTTTCTCTTTTCTTTTTAATCAGTTAACAACACAGCAGAACTTTTGTCATCATCAAACTTTGTCACCACTTGATCTCCTTTCCATTTATTTTTTTTAATGTGTTGGAAGGCACAGGTCTCAATACCTCTCCTCCCATAACTGCCCAAGTGACCTCTCTTCACTGGAAAAGCTGGTTTATTCTTCTTGTATATTCCTACATGCCATCTAATTTTTTTAAAATGTCTGAAAGTCTATATGAACCCTTAGCAATCAATCAGTTCCTTGTTATACACACTTGTTGTCCCTGTCAAAGGGGACCATTAGGTTTGAACTCGGTGACAGCTTTTGCTCTCTCTCTGCTTGCAGGGATGGTGGCATAACTTAGCTGCTTGTCCAGCTACTTCCTGAGTACAACATATGGAGTTAAAAAAGGCTTCAGTCTGTACAGAGATTCAAATTAATAGTTTAATTTCTTTGTTCCAGATTGGAAGTACAGTTCTGGCTTCGTCACTGCAGACATGATTCAAACCCACCTCCCTTCCCCCAGCAGCGAGACACTCATTCTCATGTGTGGGCCACCACCTATGATTCAGTTTGCCTGTCAGCCCAACCTGGACAAACTCGGCTATTCCAAGAGCAGTGTATTTTCTTACTAACACTGATGGCATCCAATACTTTTTTGTAAGTATGTACTGCATATTTTTCTACAGGAACAACTGGTGTATAACTGCAGTATTTCTCGTGTGTGTTTTTTAACTGCATAATGTAATTTCTGTGGTTTACAACTTCATAATTACCTTTGCATGTTTTAATACTAAAGATGTTGAGAGATCATGTTGAATTGTGCAGAAGTAACTTAGTCTAACCTCCTAAGTTAGTATGAAATGGCAATTCTGCAAAAAAAACTTCAGTGCAATTGCAGAAGTATGACAGAGGTAAAACCACTTGTTTGTTAACATGGGTATAGAATTTGGGAGAGGGCTATGAAACTGGACTAGGATTATTTGACTGTGCTCTATAGGTAATTCATTTAGTGCATCCTGGGGAAGGTACAAAGAACATTTTGTTGGGTGGTTTGGTTTTTTTTTAAATAGTATTTTACGGCGCTTTAGAGGGACTAAGTCTAAGTACGCTATTGAAAAAGTGAACAGAATTTGGGTAACATGCAAATTGCTTATTACTGTAACAGATACTCTCATTAGTGTGAAATTTACTCAGGAGGATTACATAACCTCATGCTTCATACATAACCTTAGCTAAGCAATCACTGCCAACTGCATACAGAAGCTCTGGGCTGCAGGATACAGATGTAAATATCCAGTGACATCATTACATCATTTGAATGTCATCCTCTTAAGTGTAGTGCCTGCTCATTTGGCAGTTTCACAAAGTTCCTTTCTTCAAATGCTAATGAATACATTTACTAAATATTTTTATTCAACTAAAGCAAAGCTAAAGGAGTTTACAAGTTAAAAATTGACATAGGGGGTTTGGCCTTCAGTTACATTTGTAGCAATAATGCAAAGACAGACTCTGGGAATCAGACTGATTCTGTCCCTGATGAGAGATCAACAACATGCAGTTGTGTTAGAGTCATTCCACAGTCAGCAAGAGATAGAGGAACATTCTGAATTTATTCATAACAGTCAAAAAAATAAGCATTTATGCCCATATTATGCTAATTAGGATTTCTTACTATATATATATATAAAAAAATCAGTAATTTTGTAGATTAACTATTCACAGCCAAGTTTGCACAACACACTGAGTTATAAATACATCATCAAAAGAAATCTGAAAATCTATTTGGAATATCCTAGTGATATTAAAGCTGCCTTTGGTTAGAGCAGCTTATCCTATTTGTAGTGCTGTAATAAGTCTGCTTGCTAATTAACCTGACAAAATATTTCAAAGGCCCATAGTACATGCCCTGGTCACTAGTGTTGATTGCATTGCCAGATTATAGATGTACTTGACTGGTATGCTTTTATTAAGTATTTTTAGCATAGACTGACTTCTTGTTCCTTTGGATTTTCCATTATTCCTTCGTTGTTCAGTGACTGAAAAAAAAATTTGCCTTGGTTTTACCATTTTGGACCAAAAAATCGTGTTTAGCTTCTAAAATCTGACCAGACAGTGCAGGGTACCTCATGGAGTGAGGACTAGAATAGGCCACCTGTGAAAGGTGGCCCTGATGGCTCTCAAAGAGCCCTGGCTGCGCACTCTGGACAGTACCTGAGATTTCCCCTTCGTTAGGGAGGGTTGTGGCTGGGACTGACCTGGCCTCAGGCTACATTAATAATGAGAATCAACACCCAGCAGCCAGCAAGGAGAGAGGAATGCAAACCATCCATATACATCTTTTCCTCACAAATGAGCAGTTTTCTTTTCCCTTTCTTGCCATTTCCCTCTTTACTAAGATATCTTGTTAATACCTTATTAATACACGAGAGGCATATGTCAACAGATGTCACGAGTAATTGCTGCTGTAAAGGAAACACATCTACCCTCAAACAGCCCCTCCAGGGAGTACTGAGAGTCCGTATTTCCCTCAGTAGAATAGCAGCAGTTCTGTTTTGTCAGGTGTTTTATTATGGTACTTGCCTGATGCTCTCCCATTTTACACATCACAGAGCAGTAATGTTTGTTTTCTATTGCTAAATATTCTATGAAAATCTATCTGTAGCTGGAATGAAAAGAGAACTGAAAGCGAACAGCAATATTGTTTTACATCACCAGTTCTCATGCAAATGTTACAGAAGTGTTTCTACTGCAATCTCCAGGCCTCAGGGCTGTTTGCAGCCTTATGTTTAATTAGGTGTAACCACAGAAAGCAAACAGGCTTATTACCATGCCTGTTTTCCCAAGAGCATGTACTACATTTCAGACCAACCAGGTACAGGGCTCAGAAAACTTTGAGCCACCGTGACTATTCAGAAGGGTCAGTACTAGCCATTTTAGACAAACTGTCAGTGTGTGGAAGGAGCCCATTCAATAGTTCTAGTCAAAGAACTGTCATTTAAAACCAAACAGTGGATCATGCTGGAAATGCTGTTGCACTTGCCCTACAGAGCGCAGCAAACACCACTCTTAAAGTTACATTTTAATTAGTAAAGTGTTGTGATTGCTCCTTGATTGTGAGTATCTTAGTGCACATGTAAAAACCACACAATAAAAAAACCCAAAACTCACTCTAAATGAAGCACCAGCTTTTGAATCCTTCAGTTTTTCTGGTCATCTCAAAGTTACATTTCCTGCTGCGGTTGTCCAGCATCTTTTTGAGTTAGGTAAAGATTTGTGAACATGACATTTTGATTGTCATCCTCCTGATAAAAGCATGGGCTTGATGGATAGTATTCTCTTACATTTTTCCCATTCTACTCTGCACTTGGAGAAAAAGAGGGCAGGACATGTGCTAATGTAATGGATGAGAGATTAGCATCCTTTTCTGGGAATGAGTCTCTGGCAAGGCTGCAGTAGTAGTTAGTGAGCCATTACCACTGCAGCATCCCTCTGAAATTCTAAGTATTTCTGATTAGTCTACATGGTACTATAGAATATTAATGATTCCTGCATTACAAGATAATTATAAAAAATTACAAAAGATCTTTCATAGAACAATGCATAAACATACCATGTAAAAGATAACTGAATAAAAGGGTAAAACATGTTGCCAGTCTTGGCTTTCCAGACCCTGGCTATGAATGCCACTTCTCTCTGAGTACCTATTTCACACTCTGAAATATGGAAAAGAGGGCAGAGGAGAGTTACCTGTAACGTGCTGCTACACTGACAATGGTAAATGCTATGCAGCAAGTCTCATTGCAGAGAAGAGGTAAAGCTTTTCTGCACCACAGCAGCAAGCTTCTCCCGGCCACCCCTCTGGACAGGCACGAGGTATTCAGTGTTCTTGGTCACGTTGAAACATCATCTCCAGTCTTCAAAGGTAGGTGTTAAAAACCTGCTGTCATTCAGCATTTCATCTTGGCTCAGCATCGTCTGAAAAAAATGCAAGATGCAGATGAGTGAGCATATTGAATTAGAGGCCTATAGTTGGAGAAACCCCACTGTAATGAGATCACACTCACAACAGAGGGGGTTAGAGCCACAGAGAATTAAATGGAATTTCTTGAATGCAGCTTTAAGTAAGCTATTCGCTTGAGAAAATCCTGACAGAGATTTTGTGGGTAGCATGTGATTCAACTATGTTATGTAATTCTTCATTATACCTTTCAGACAGCTTTTTTTTTAAATTAGCTGCTCTGGAGTCAGGAATTAATACAGTGATTTCCATGGACTTTTAGCCCATGTAAATTTTCAAGTCTGTACCTCTTTGCTAGACTTTGCTATGACTGAGGCATTTGATGGTGGTTACTTGTGAAGTCTAAGGGGATGAGTATCTGTCACTGGGTCAAAGAGATAGCAGAGTTCAGGAAAACTTAAAATAGGCCTAAATGAAACTTAATACAGGCCTAAATGAAACTTAATATAGGCTTAAATGAAACCTAATTTCTAGTGCGATTCAAAAGCAGGGTGTTTTTTAGACTGTGAATGCACAACCAGGCTGCAAAGAGGTATTTAACAAGAATGGTGACACAGTTACTCTTAACTACCACCAGCAATGAGTAAAGTTCACTGAATTCTAGCAGAATACACTTGGGACTTTAAAACAAGAGCGAGATTAGTACGTACCGTCAGATGGCTTATGCCTTGAGAAAGAGCCCCTATTTGCATTACTGTTCCTTCTGAATGTTCCATCTGTAAAAGTATTCAGGATCTAGTTCAAATCAGACAGTATAAGCAATTGTATTCACTCTACATGCATCTTTGGGAGGTATCTGTGCCTGGACAAATGACGTTGTGGTACTTGTAAAAGCTCTGATTTCTGCACGTTAACAAAATGCCTGTGGTACTTGTAAAAGCTCTGATTTCTGCACATTAACAAAATGCCATGCTATAAGGAATGTGAAAATGCATTTAACAATAGGAAGAGTGAATCCTAATTAAGAAGGGCTGATTCCACAAAATTTGACCTGCAATTCATACAAGAAAAGAAAAAGCTTAACTGATACTATCAGTGAAGAGTAGTATTTTCCTGACAGCGTTACACTTACACTTCTGGTAGTCGTCTTCCACAGTCCTCCATGATACAGTCCTACCTATTCCTACACAAAAAGGTTACCAGCTCCACAGCATTGAGATTTCAGTGCATACCACATGCTCAGAAGTCATGCTTCATTGAAAAACCATGCTCCTAGAGAAAAATCCAGTTACAAAAGTAATGCTTGAACAACTGCATAGTGTAAGCTGTTGGCTCAAAGCTAAAAAACAAGAGCGAGATTAGTACGTACCGTCAGATGGCTTATGCCTTGAGAAAGAGCCCCTATTTGCATTACTGTTCCTTCTGAATGTTCCATCTGTAAAAGTATTCAGGATCTAGTTCAAATCAGACAGTATAAGCAATTGTATTCACTCTACATGCATCTTTGGGAGGTATCTGTGCCTGGACAAATGACGTTGTGGTACTTGTAAAAGCTCTGATTTCTGCACGTTAACAAAATGCCTCCATGCTATAAGGAATGTGAAAATGCATTTAACAATAGGAAAAGTGAATCCTAATTAAAAAGGATTGATTCCATGAAATTTGACCTGTAATTCATACAAGAAAAGAAAAAGCTTAACTGATACTATCAGTGAAGAGTAGTATTTTCCTGACAGCATTACACTTACACTTCTGGTAGTCGTCTTCCACAGTCCTCCATGATACAGTCCTACCTATTCCTACACAAAAAGGTTACCAGCTCCACAGCATTGAGATTTCAGTGCATACCACATGCTCAGAAGTCATGCTTCATTGAAAAACCATGCTCCTAGAGAAAAATCCAGTTACAAAAGTAATGCTTGAACAACTGCATAGTGTAAGCTGTTGGCTCAAAGCTAATGCATTCACTTGGACTCTGAACTGTGCAAGTGGACATCCTTACTCAATTATAGTCAGGATTTGGTGTACGTTGAAAAAGACAATGATTAGACAATAAACACGAATTAGATGTTAGATGCAGTAAACCATGCAAATGAAAAAACACACTTTCAAAGTTAGTCTTTTCAATTTTGTGACTATTCTCTTATTAGGCTTAAAATGTTTATCTCCCTTAAGGTCACTGGAGATAGAACAGTTTACCCCGGCTGCCTCTGTCTGGCTCTTGTGTGTTGCCAAAGGTCACACAAGCCTCCAGTTTCTCCATTTTTCAGGGTTTACATCCCTTTACACAAGAGCAAAATGGAAAAAAATTTGATGGTTTTTAGTCTTCATTATTTGTCTGTATGATGTCTAGACACAGTTTCATCCACAAGTTCACTACTACATAACAAAAGTGAATTATTTAAGTATTCATTTATTAATAATCTTGTTCATTACTGATGCATTGTTTTCACATATACTGTCTAAGCGTAACTACTCCCCACTGTACATAATGAAAGAAAAAATTCAGTTGGATACTTTGGTTAATGTCTGTTAAAAATATACAATCCAGTTTTACTTTAATATATAACTCGATAGCTTTGTACAAATTAGTACAAATAAATTTATTACATTAAAACCCACCCACAAAGATAATGAAAAAAGTAGTGTGCATACTCAGGTTATGAAAGCTAGAAGTACCAAAGTCTTGTGTTTACTGCAACCTCCACCTTAATTGTCAAAATACATCGATCTTCATAGTGTAAAGGTGTTCTATTCCTGAAAAAGGGCTTGAAGATGGATGAATTTATTATGATGTCGATTAAAAAAAATTACCCTGCCACTCTTAGTATAGAGCTCTTTCCAGTGTCCATAGCCAGTACTTTCTCAATGAGTTCATGCGGATGTAGCAAATGTTTTGTTACATGCCAACATTGGGTTATTTGCAAGCTTTGGAATGCATGGAGAGGGGGAGATGAGAATGGCATCAGTCTGTCTGTCCCACCTGATCCAGTTCCCTCTCAGTGAAGGGACTAAGTCCTTTGTAGCCACCATGGTTTTTCTGAGTACCATTCGCGGCAGCCGGGTTTGTATCCATAGGACAGATGTAGTCTGTTGATTCATCAAACTTCTTTTTTCTTAAGTTTCCAAAATGTGAAAATCCAAGTTTCTTTGGCTAAAATAAGAAGACAACAAGTTTTAAATAAGAAAAATAAGGTTCTCCTTCCAACATTCAAAATCCTCTCATTTATTTATTTACTGCTATATCCTAGTCCTTAAAATATGTAGATTCTGAACTAAAGAAATTTGTTTTCTGATTGGGAGTTACAGTTGACTTTTAAATATATTTTGTATTCCTCCTAATTAAAGACAGAAGAGATTGCATGCTTAGTTCAGAAGCTAATGTAAACATACAAATTAAATGGTTCAGTATCTAAAATTAAGGAAAATGTAACACTTCTCCCACAACTGACCTCTCCCTGCCCATCTTTGTCCCTTTTTTTTTTTTTTTTTTTTTTATAATACAGAGGAGAGGAAGTTTGAAATATCCCCTTTTAGAAAGCAGTACATACTCGAACTTTGGCAGTGGTGGTCAGAGGTGTGTATGCTGTTGACTCCATTATTTCTCTTTTTTCTTGTTGTGCCTCTGGTCCAATTAACACGTTAAAATTGGTTGTCAGGTGGCGTCGCAGCAGGGTCTTTTGAGGTGGAATATTCAGGAGCATTGCTAGTGTATCACCATTGAAGCGAGGTTCAAGAATCTAATAGAAAAATGGCATGTTAGTTATTTTTTATATGGTTAAATATTTGCAGTAGTAAACCATTACAGGACTTAGTAAGAATGAGACATCCCTCTGCAATCTGTCTACATTAGACCTCTTATACTCGCTCACGATATGACACTTGCCAGGGTTTGAATGGGAGATACATGAAAGTAGGCACCACGAAATGCAGAGCAAGATCAGACAAATACCTAATTATATTTATCGTCAAATATTACATTTGCTTAAAGAACAATGAAAGAATGAAGAAATTTGTTTTCAGAATTTTCCGCTCTACTTTAATGCTGTAACTGAGATTATAAAGTCAATACATTTTTTTCCTATTTCCTTTTTGCAAAAATTCTACGGCACTAGAATCACAGTATTTCAGAACTCTGACTTTACTGAGCTGCAAATAGTTCTGAAAATTTTAAATAATTAAAAAAAAAAAAGTCATTCCTGATTGCTGGAAGACTGCTGCAAGTTCAGGACAGTTACTGTGGCTCAGGATTCTATTAAAACCATTCAAAGCAACACTCAGTGATGCCTTATCAAGAAGTTACTTTCCCACAGTATAGTTTGGGGCTTTTTTTTTTTAACGTACTGCTGTTAAACACTTAGCACAGCTCAGCTTTGATTAGAAAAATGTAATTATATTTATCGTCAAATATTACATTTGCTTAAAGAACAATGAAAGAATGAAGAAATTTGTTTTCAGAATTTTCCGCTCTACTTTAATGCTGTAACTGAGATTATAAAGTCAATACATTTTTTTCCTATTTCTTTTTTGCAAAAATTCTACGGCACTAGAATCACAGTATTTCAGAACTCTGACTTTACTGAGCTGCAAATAGTTCTGAAAATTTTAAATAAAAAAAAAAAGTCCTTCCTGATTGCTGGAAGACTGCTGCAAGTTCAGGACAGTTCCTGTGGCTCAGGATTCTATTAGAACCATTCAAAGCAACACTCAGTGATGCCTTATCAAGAAGTTACTTTCCCACAGTATAGTTTGGGGCTTTTTTTTTTTAACGTACTGCTGTTAAACACTTAGCACAGCTCAGCTTTGATTAGAAAAATGTTTTAGCAGTTCTTTTTGTTAGTTTTTCTTTGTAAAATTAAGATGCATGGACCAGGTACAGAGAGGCTTTTTCAAAGGCCTGTTCATGCTGTCATATTGCAGATATATTTGTTCCCCCTGCTTGACAAACACCAGATAAAAGATGTTTTATATTACAGTGTCAGTTTGTATTAGATATGTAGTAAAATGTATGAATTCTTACAATCAGGCCACCGTGCACTCCGCTTCCTCGAAGGTTTGGTGCGTATTCTGCCAGATCCACTGACCTGAGCCATTCCATCACTCTGTGGTTGGACCACTGAACTACTTCAGAAGGAGAAACGTTATTCTGTTAAAGTAACCAGAAAAGAGGATTACAATGTAGCCTGCTTTGTCACTGCATGTTTACGATCTGTATCCTCAGTTAAGATAAAACTACTGTTCCTCGTCTTCCTCAAAGAGCAGTACTTTTTCCCCAATTCCTAGGTATTGTTTCTGTTTAAGGCCTCTTTCAGTCATCCTCTGAGGAGATGGCAGGCATAGTCTAGGACAGATGAAACCCCACATACTGCATGGAGTAGTGTAACAATAGAGACCTACAGGTGCTGGATGTAAAAAAGGGAGCATTCTGAAAAAAAGCACTATCGTGAGTCTTTAATACTAAGAGAATAAACTATGCTGACCAGGTAAGGCAAAAACATTAGTGTCTTAGAGAATTAAAAATTAGGACTGGCAAGAAAAAACTTTCAAATTATTCTCTTGGTGGTTCAAGTACTTAAGGAGTGACTAGATTTTTATTAAGGGTGCGTACCCGTTACGTTCCAGAGCTGGAAGGCAGCGTAACTACTGCTTTAGAAGCAATTCCCCAGCAGCAATGATTGAGATACCATTGTACACTGCTACCTTTCTATCCACTTTGGCTAGAATCAGATAATTTCTGCTTGTTTAAATTATTTATTTAGCATCCTTTTACCTCCTCAACTGGTCTCCTGCGTAGGCAGTGGGGGTTGAAACCGTTGACGTGCAGCACATGAATGGCACATTTAATACTCAGGTGATGCAGCTGACTGGTGACTTTCAGAAAGAGAAGGTCATTCTGTAAAGGAGAGAACTTTTTCAGTGGCATAGAATACATACCCAAACAGGGACTTTGCCCAGGAACAAACATTTTAAGCTTACTATGTATTTTCATAGAAACCACAGTAACTATGGTTTCAGTAAACGAAAAGTTTATATTTTAAAGAATTTTTCTGGGGGGGATGGAAGTCTTAGGGGATTGTGGTGGTGTTTGGTTTTGGGGTTTTTTTAAACATTGCACCAGAGCAAGACCTGGCTAAAAAATGAAGGCGAGGTTGCAGCCTATTAAGTAAAATCCAGGCTCATGGATAATTTTAAAATAGTTAGACTGTTTCTGATCTGGCAAAATCCTGTTGTGGGTAGGGTCAGTGCAGGTAAGGAGCACACACCTAACCTTGGAACAGTGGGGACTGTGCTCCTGTTAACAAAGGCTCCTTACGCAGCACAGACAAGACTGTACTTTTGCTAACAGTTAAATTCAGTTTTTTCATAGCACAGTTAACAAAAAAAATTATCTAATTATTCTAATTATTGAAACCTGGGCAGGGAAACTGTAAGAAAACACAGTGGCTTATGTGTAGTGCTTGGTTTGCTGCTACTGTGGTTGGAGCTGTACAAATTACTGGATTTGCTGCTTATCTTCAGTTTATTGAATATTGCTGCTAATGTGGTGTGAAGAACAAGACACTCCAGCAGCTGCATGTAAAATAGCTCCTTTTACCTTTAAGTATGGTGTGCTACATGATATTGAAAGAAAGTTAGCTATAATATATCCTGTGACTTATTTTATGTACCTTAGGAATAGTAATCATGCACTAAACAACACAATGAGTTACTGCTGGCACTACTTCTGTCTTGCAAAAATTCTTTAACTGCTCATGTGCAAAGGAAAATTAGAAAATTCCTCACTCATTCTGAAGTTAAATTTGGTTAAACTGAGGAAAAAGGACTTGAGCTTACCACAGTTAAGTACTGCAACATTCTCCCGTCAACTCTGGATTCATGAAACTGGTCTTTGTACTGGGGCAAACCGATATCATCGAGCCATCCTGCAGACACAACAACAGGGGTGCACCCAAATCCCAGGGGGTGAGAATGGGATTTGGGCCAGAAGCCTGAAAGCAATTCCTACCAGCTTTGTCCACAACCCCCCTGTGCTATTTTACACACAGTGTGTGTGTGTAGAGCATGTGCCTTCTGCAGCATGATGTAGCCCTTGCTAGACTGAGCCTCCCCCTTTACTGCCCCGCACTCTGAACGACAGAGTTCCCCTTAGAGGATCATACTGTATCCTGTATATTTTGGACGTCAAGAACAACACAAAAATCCTCGTTCTATGGAAAATTTTACTATGTTGAAATTTAGTGCTCTTAAAAAGAGGTTTGGTAACTGCTTAAACAAACACCTCAGGCAGCCCGGCCATAGTCGGGGGTGTGTGTGTGTGTGGGTGTGTGTGTGTAAATTTCAAACAATTCCATGACAGTTCAAAACACTTACGCGTCACCCAGATGTGATCGAGTTGTGCAGACTTCTCATCTTGTTTTGCATTTATTGATTTAATGGCCAAAACTAATTTCTTCCTGTGCAGTGGATGCTTTATTCCCATTTCCTGCAACGATAACCATTAACAAATAGTTTGCCTTGGCTCTGGCTCTTTTCATCTCATTAGATATCTACAAAAATGGATGCTATCTATGTCAGAGAAGTAGAACTGCGACTTTTGGAAGGGGCCTGGTTGTACAGAATCAACATGGATGGTTGCTTGAGAGAGAATGACACATTTTTACCTTTTCCATGTCCTGGGGTGTCGCAGTTAACAGCGTATGGCCTGAAGTCACCCACTGCCGTGCAAAAATGACGTACTGACCGAGACCAAAGTCCTCGAGCCAGTTACAAACTCTCTCAGTGCTCCACTGAGCAAACGGAGCATTGTAGTCACTGAAAAATACAAGACATGTTTGAAAAATCTTAAAGATTTATGATTGTTATCAGAAAGCTCATCATGTGCCAGAGACACACGTATGTGCTTTGTTCTCTGCAATAATAAAAGCCAACAACCATTCTCACAGTACACACCGTGGTACTAGTGTCCCACTAATTTGGGGTCCCGGCCACAACTTGTGAACAGCTTGTGGGAGGGAATTTCCCATTTTTTATTTGAAAAGAGGAAAATCCTCATCACTTTGCAGATAGTCCCACAGGAAATTTTAAGTTTTTTTCCTCTTTAACAAGTTGAAATTTTTGACATTCCAACAAACAGCTCGTGCTGCAGCTGACGGAGTGCAGACAGACGAGCTACTCAGGATATATTTTCTACCAGAGAAATTCGTTCCAGTTGTTGTGGAATTCCACGTGTAATGAAATTTGTTGGGAAAAATGTATTTCCCAAGAGGAGGGCTGGCTGTTCAGCACGCTTAGCCTTCCCACATGATATGCTGTGCAAGGTAAAGAAGGAGCCCTCACCTTTTCTGGCCTTTGGTCTCCTTAGTTCTGGCTAAGCGAGGTCCAGCTGTTGCACGGAGGCCACCTCTTCGAAACTCTGCCAGTCCCAGGTCGTCTGCAGGGAAGTTACCTGACTGAGTTCTTCTTATTCTTTCAAGACAAGAGTGCCAAGATAGGACTATTAGCTTGTGACAGAGAACATTTGTTTCATGTGGAAACTCTAGTGACAACTAGAAGCTGTAATTATCTTCCTGTAAACCATAAATATCTAATTCAAGCGGTAGCTGAAGAAGTTCCAGGCAAACACTGTCTAGACCCAACTCATGGGGAAAAAACCCAAAAGCAGCTCTGCAGGGCAGCCATAACCCTTCACCCCAATCAATAATCCACGCTGGAGGCCAGACTCATAAATGTCTGCTGGCCTGAAGCAGATAAAGCAAACAGTAAAACTCAGTCCCCCTGCTCTTTGTTTCTTCCGTTTTCTCTCAGTTTTTATCTGATGGCTCTGTAATGAACAACTTACTATCATTTAATTTTTCGTAGCTAATGAAACTGTTGGCATTCTAAATTACCAGCACTGTAAGATGACAGCACAGCGTCTTATTTCTTCAACAGCATGACACTATGAAGACTACGCCCACCCGTTTTTCTACGCCCACGTGTACACAGAGACATACCCCTGCAATCACATCACACTGCTGCTTTCTCTCCTTTTCCTGAATTTTACTCTTCTTGCTGCAGATAGTGTAGCTTTTGCTGAGAAATGAATTCATTTTCAGCCAAAATACTTTGACAGGCAACTAAAAAGAAAAAAAAATATCTTACTTTCCCCAGATTTTCTTGATCCCTTTTGGACTCTTTCTGCTTTCTGGAGACAGTGGAGATTGTGGACCTGAATCCGTTCCCGAAGAAACTGGTGAAAGGTCATCCGAGACTACTGTACCATCCACATTCTCTGTTTCTCCTGGGTTAAGAACAGTAATATAGTCACATTTTATACTAATTATTAATGAAGTTGTTATATTGGAGACTAATGGTTAAATGCAGAACATAATGAAAAAAAAAGAAGACGAAAAAAAAATATCTTACTTTCCCCAGATTTTCTTGATCCCTTTTGGACTCTTTCTGCTTTCTGGAGACAGTGGAGATTGTGGACCTGAATCCGTTCCCGAAGAAACTGGTGAAAGGTCATCTGAGACTACTGTACCATCCACATTCTCTGTTTCTCCTGGGTTAAGAACAGTAATATAGTCACATTTTATACTAATTATTAATGAAGTTGTTATATTGGAGACTAATGGTTAAATGCAGAACATAATAAAAAAAAATCCATAGAATTGTTCTTGTATAAAAAACCCCATGCTCGGGAGGTGAAAAAATAGTAGCTGAACATTTGATACAGAAAATAATAAAACATTGGCTAAAACAGTATTGTTATTTCAGTAATTTGTGCATTATTTGAATTAATTCAAGGTCATCAGACTGAAGCAGACTCTTCAGAATCTTGCTTTGCCTATTCTTAGTACCAGAACTACTCCATCAAAATCAGTGGAGACTAATGGTTAAATGCAGAACATAATAAAAAAAAATCCATAGAATTGTTCTTGTATAAAAAACCCCATGCTCGGGAGGTGAAAAAATAGTAGCTGAACATTTGATACAGAAAATAATAAAACATTGGCTAAAACAGTATTGTTATTTCAGTAATTTGTGCATTATTTGAATTAATTCAAGGTCATCAGACTGAAGCAGACTCTTCAGAATCTTGCTTTGCCTATTCTTAGTACCAGAACTACTCCATCAAAATCAGTGGCAATTTTTCTGTCGACTTCAGTGAAACCAGAATAAAACAAGGAATAAATATCTGTAAAAAAATCCCATCCAAATGCCGTACAGCAAACCCAGTTACTTCACGTCAGTACTGCACTTCAGGAATTCAATCTGGATGGCCCATTAATATTTCACAGAGAAGAGGAAAAGAGGGAAAAAGGAAAGGGAAAAATTAAGCAGCAAAATTCATGTTAAAGTTGCGTCCGGTTTGGATACAGTACCTAGCACGGGTGCACTGACACTCCTGACGCGATCTTCAGTCATCCCCAGAAGCAGAAAGCCAGATGAAGAAGCAAAGAAGATATAAAACACCAGCAAAATAAAGTTACAGAAGAGCAAAGTAGTAAGCTAAGCATTAAAAGCAGAAACTAAAAGAAAAGAAGCAGTTATGGTTGACATGAAAGTCAAGCCCCAAGAATTCTGTATGGTTCATCTTAAAAAGATAGGGATGATCATTTAGCTGTTTGTTTGTTTTTCCAAACTATTCTTAGACAATTTTGACACATTAAGTGTATACTACAGGGCTCTCTGAAGCCTGCAGAATATCTGAAATGAAGCAATGTCTAAGATTACATCAAATTCCTCTGAAATACAGAATTGGAGGTGTGATGAGTTTACTGCACATGCAAGAAACAAACCAACCTGCATTAAAAATTCTGTTAATTTAGTCTATTTATTGAAGCAGCTTTTAGGACTGTGAGGGCCTTAAAAAAATTTTAGAACACCAAACAAAAAAATGCCATCACAACTTTTAAAGTGTAGGAACACTTTAAAATCAGACAGAACGCTCTTGAGCTGAGCTCCCAAGCTCTTCAGTCCTTGGCAAATACGTGGTTCTGTGCCTCACTGTAATACTTTTTGTCAAATCCAAGCTTAGGATGTCACAGATAAGAAATTATTACAGGCTTCCACACATGGCTATGGTTATGGAATAACAATATACTTGTATTTTCAAAATCCATCATGTTTTCCTGCACCTAGCAAGTGAATTTTCACTTGTGGGTCCCCACATGCTACAGCCACCAACTGTGCTAATACTAGGATTTTTGCCTGAAATGTGCATGTTAGTGTAGTTAATTGTAAGCTTTCACACACTAAAATGCAGTGGGATGGCAAGGGATGGGTTGGTTGGTTTGTTTTACTACACCAATCTAGTGTACATTTTTATAAAGTACTGATGATGTACTTGGCTGTGCATTTCTGTTTGCTTGCTTGTTTTTTGAAAAACCAGATCAGCTCAGGGGAGCACTGGAAGCATGTCTGGAAAAAATACTGCTTGTTCATATTGTCAGTATGTCTGTGTCTCTGAAATTGCCAGTTTTTAGCTACAGATTTCAGAATGCTCTCCCCTCAGTCTTCAAAACAGTGTCTCTTCATTACTTATTCTGCCAGCAAATTATATCAGAGTGCAACAGACAAGAACACTAACTTCAAACCATCCTCTACTCTCCAGTGAGCTAACGTGGAATATTTTTGGTACACTGTTAAAAAAGAAGTAGAACTTTCCCAAACTGAATCATGTGACATCATAGTCAATACACCAGGTGATGTCCCAACCCCTCAGACAGTTGCACGGATACATACTTAGGCCCAGGATGCTGCTGTCCTCGTCGGTGGTTCCACTGCCATCTGGTGAATTACATGTTCCCTGCTCTCCATTCTGCAAGGGTCGGGGCAGCTTCCCTGGCAAGGTTTGATATTTGCTGCCTTTCACAACTGGCTTACTCTGGTTTGTTGTTTTTTTTTTAAAGAGGGAAAAAGAAAATAAATAATCAAATCACTCATAGCGTTTGCAATGCAGTGCACAATATTTTCAATATTGAGAAAAAGTATTTGAAGCTCAGAGTTCCCAATGACACCACCCCCTCCGTGTTCCTTCTTACATATAATTCAGTTTAAATCCATAGTCAGCTGACAAAGTTTTCTAGCTAAGACACAGCCTTCTCTTCCCTTATCAGCCCCTCCCACTTCAGCCAGACTGTAGTACATTAAAATGTAATATATGTTGAATATTACCTGGTTTTGTCATAAGAATTTTTCTAGCTGTCTCCCTTTCCTCTAGGACATGGGCACTATATAATAATTTAGTCCTTCCAAGGTCAACTTTGATAGTGCCAGAAATGCTATTAGTTACTTCTCACCCCATTCGTTGCCCTGTCAATTTGTTCCCCTATTTTTCACCAGACTGTCTGTGTTTCTGCCTCACAATTGTATCTCAATGGAGTTTAAGCCAAAAGTATTTCTGTAACTCAAATTTTGTCAAATGTATTTGATCCATCACCATTAATAACAGTAAAAGAATCAGCAATGGAGTTAGGGTACAGAAATTTAGCTTCTGTAAGAATTAAGATCTATTTGTATAGGTAATGTTACAAATGCAAGCTACGTAGGCTTTGCTAAAAAAGGGGTCTCTCTTAATTTTCCCTGCGTTCAATTTTTCAGTGATCAACTGCCTGGGGATCTTGCTCCTTGTAAAAGGGTAGATAAGAACTTGCATATAAATCGGATAGTTTTGAGCCTAAAAAGATACTTTTCCAGCAAAAGTATGTGTTTCACAGAGGTACTTCTCTGCAGTTTTGTAAACAGCATGTTGAGACTTCTTCAATACTGAACCCAAATGAGAAGATGAATGAGCCGTTACTCTCGACAAAAATGTGTATCCCCAACTGTCAAAACTATAGGAATAGAAGGGCTTTTCCAGAGAAGTGATGAACCTGCAACTCCAATTGATGTTAGCGAGAGCAGTGCACATTCAGTGTGTGTTTTGGAATAAACTCATACTGGTGAATGCTTCAGTACCAGAAATGAGGTTATATAAGAAAATTTTGTACTGAAAATACACAAAACATTTAGTATGCTCCTATGTAGCAACCCAATTTGAACAAAATTGTTTTAAAACATTTAAAACATTGTCTGTGATAGGAGGATCATGAAATATTTGATGAGATGGCCACTGGTTTATCTATTCTTATTTCAAGGCCTAGAGAGATTACATTAGCACTGTATTTTCTGAATTTGACTGACTTCAGCTTCTTACCTCACATAAAAGGGCTTATATGTAAAGGGCTTATATGTAAAAAAAACATTCCCTCTCAAATCCTTACCCTCGTTCTTGAACTATGCAAACATTTTAAAAATCAAATGAATATAAAACGAAAACACAGCCATACTACCACAGCACATCACAACAGATAAAAGGTTAAGAGAGTTGACAGTTAATATACCTCTTGTTCTACAACAGGTTGTACTGGTTTTCCATCTACACACTACGGAGTTGCAGGGAGGGTAATTTCAAAGTTTTATGGGAAAAAAAAGCAACAGACAAATGTTAGTATTAACATACGTACACACAACATCAATTGTAATCTTACTACTACAGTGGTGCTACTTAATGCATTGACAATGTATCACAAGATCTGTTATCTCTTCATTTCATTTCAATAAAGTATTTAATACTAAATGTTTGTGTTCAAATCACTCTACAAATTTCAGGCCCTCTTTAGGTTCTGTTGTCATCAAAGGAATGTTTCTATTTTCAGGCTTCTGGGGGGGTCCCTTTAGACTTACTCTAAGCTGGGAGTTTACAGCTAAAAGTTAAACAGTATGAAAATCACTGACTTAAAAAAAGAACAGACAAAATATTGTGTATCCAGCTGAAACCATAAAGAGCTGTGATAGAAATGAAGTGATAAATATACCAGCAAGGCTCAGGCAGAGACACTAGTGTGTTTTGTTTCACTATGACTATTGCTGGATGTACTTGGAATTCGAGTTTTGTGCACAGTAGGACAGTTCCAGTAAACAGCGCGGCTGGTGCAGGTTCTCTTGGACTTAATGCAGGCAGCAAAGTCTTGTCATGCTGAGTCAGCAAAACACGTTTTCCTGGCCTTAGTTTTGGTTCTAACTAATTCATATTTAGTAGGGAGGCCTCATTTATTTCCCTAAGAAGCCTCATGCCTGAATCAGGGGACACAATTCGTGCAGGTTCTCTTGGACTTAATGCAGGCAGCAAAGTCTTGTCATGCTGAGTCAGCAAAACACGTTTTCCTGGCCTTAGTTTTGGTTCTAACTAATTCATATTTAGTAGGGAGGCCTCATTTATTTCCCTAAGAAGCCTCATGCCTGAATCAGGGGACACAATTTAGATGCCTTTCTGCAGAGGGGTCTGGCCTGCTACAATTCTCTCACACCCTTGGTAGTTTCTTGTTCCTGTGTGGACTCTGAGCTAACACACAGAGCAGATTTACAGCCTAAAGGTGTAGGGACAGCCTTATCACATCGTATCACACAGACAAATTACGTTTTTGAATTTAAGACAGGAAAATAAAAGTTATGAAAAGAAAACAAATCTTCATAAATTCCACATGGAATGAAATGTTAGTTCTGAACTGATACCGCAATTAAGTGAGAACAACGCAAGTTTCAAACATTCTATTTAGTCACCGTCATCTTCAGAGACTTAAGAAAAAGTTAAGAAAATTTGAAGAACTGGAACCATCCTATTCCTAGTATGTGTTTTAAATCATAATACTGGATGTGCATAATCTAATACTAAGCCAAATTTGAGCATAGAAAGTGTCAGTAACAGTCTCACAAAACGTAATTACAAGTGGCAGAAAAATTTCAGTGTCCATAATGATAAAACAAGCCACTGGGCCATAACGTAATGAGACTTTGTAAATTGGAAAGTCTTCACTCTGGAATAAAATAAAGTCTTTAAATTAGTAACACTGCCCCTGCTGTTTTAACTAAGGCAGCATCCCTACCATCACCAGGCACGCTGTTTGTACCAGAAATCTAAGTTAGGGAGCAACACTCATATTTACAGGCCAACACTCAAAAAGGAATCACCAGCCCCACTATTTAATTACTATTTAATTACTTTCAGGATTTGCTGCCTTAACATTTTTAGTGATTTGCAAGTCAGAATTGTTTTCAAAACACATACCTATAAACAAAATAATAGTGCAGTTCAACAAAATGACCCCTCATTAACATTATTCATTCTATTTCTTAAATATTTTTGTTCTCTTTCACCTGAAAAGCTGAATTTGAGGATGTATACATATGGGTGTGTCAACTAGTTTGTTTATTCTACGCTTGGCAATAGTATAGAAAAAGAACCTGAACTCTTTGATCATCAGGGCTTTTTTCCCCAGACAGAATGTTAGTGGTGGTTAGGGTACTATATGTGAAAAAAAAGATTATTTATACTTGAACTTTACCTTTGATTCATGATATTAAACGCCAGAAATTGTGATAACAAATAAACCAACCTTTTCTAGGGCTTCACTCTGCAAGTCTTCTAAACTACTCGACTTTTTTTTCTGTGGTACCCTGAAAATAATAACAGACAAGAAAGCAAATTTTAATACACCATAGTATGTTTGGCTGTGCTGCAACAGTATCCTATGACAGCTGTACGGACCACATAATATCTGCATATAACATAATTCAGAATTAGAAGATTAATTTCTTTTGTTATATTTTTAACATTAAACTCGTAACATTGGGAAGAGCAAGTGATGAATTCAGAACCAGCAACAAGACATCCTTTGGTTACCAGTGAAAGGCAAGAAGGTGCAATGTGCTGTTTGAAACCTTCTATCTATAGATAACTTTTTAGAAACAAGGAAAAGTAGACAGTAGTAACTCTCTGTAAACAATGTGCAACATTAAGGGCTTTCAAAAAGATTTTTTTAAATGGAAAAAGGCAGAATTATTAAAATAAAGTTGTGGCTATATGTTTTACATTTCAATTGAAGCTACTCATTCTTACCTATTTGCAATATCCAAAGATTCTTCTTGTGGAGAGGTTGAATTACTTGAAGATACTGGAATGCTTCCACTTTAAATGGGAATAAAATACACTGTTATAAGTACTACAGTACATATATCTTCTGATGTATAAAAGTGCAAATTTATTCCTCTAATTTAAACCTTATACAACTACGTACTGCAAACTCCCGTGGCAAACACTGCGCTCACGACTACCCAAAAGTTCTTGCAAAGCCCAGGCAAGACAATGCTAACAGTTAAACAGATTAAATAATAAAGACTTAGGGCAATCCACATGAAAAACAACAAACAAAGGTCTTGCCTGATTTCCATAGCTTTGTGTGGCACTGGAGAGAGCACAGCTGGTGACAATTCTCCTGAAGAGGCCTAGGTAAAACAGAAAAAAGTTTCAAGCCCGTAACTCTAGTGTCTGATTTTGAATCTAAAGTGCCCAGACCAGGAGGCACAAAAATTCAGCCAGGGCCAAATCCTCATCTACATTACTTTAGCTACTCCAGAGAAACCAATACTACAAACAAATCATATAATACAGCAGAACTTGCTTCTAAAACATCTTTAATAAGTACCTCTGGTTTAAATATTTCTCCTTGAGGATTATTCAGAAGATTCCATTTCCTTAAAGTTGTCTCAAGTTCCTCTTCACTGCCGCCAGAGATGGAAGAGCCTGCAAGCATTAAAGATTAGAAGTAGAAAGGGAGAGAAACAGGCCCAAACCCCCCCCATTTAGGACCGTATCAGACAGTGTAATACTTCAGTCTCTAAATTCCCCTTCAGCCTTCACCTGATGCATGCAGTTTACCAGCTCCCCACCCCTCCTTTGGGCTCTGACTTAGAAGCAGCTGATCTATAGCACTCTTAGCTCTCTAAGAGCAACAGATTCACCATTTCTAGTTCTATGCTGTGCTCCATTGTGAAGCAACTGAGCTGCTTTACAGGCAGGTTCTCAACAACCCTTAAGTCATAGTTTGACCTTCTGAGGCAAGTTCAAGTTGGTACCATTTTCTTACTCTATCACTTTATAGGTAGTATCCATGCTTGATGGAGAAATTCAGATTGACCTTTAAGCTCATTAGTAATTCTTAATTTATGTGATAGAGGTGCAGCAGCTCTAGGCAGTTACGAAAAACCACCAAATCTTATGGTTAAGCCTCGGCACTTTTGAAGAGACATCACTTGAAAACTCATTGGACATGAGCTTTGGTTATCAGCCGTTCATTATTGAGCCGTTCAGCCTCCACCACAGACCTGACACTGACCATTGGCCCTTCAGGATCTGAAATGAATCTTATGCTGCGGTTCCATACACACCCCTGCAGTGAGCAGAAACTCCTAAAACCAAGAGCTACATATAGTCAAGTTCAGGCCAGCTCCTTTATGTTTTACCCAACTGTCAGTGGCTGCCCTTTCAAGCAGCTGCCCTACTTTAATCCAAAACAGATTTTGGTTTTTAAATGTATGTGCTACCTACAGTGAAGAGTCAGTCATCTTTTGTCAACGTGTTTTGTAGCTTGCCTTAACCCAAAATTAGAAATGTTTACAATATATTGTGTTTTTCTCAAGTAACTATTTGAAACGGTTATCAGAGACAGAAGATTGGATCTGAAATGAATCTTATGCTGCGGTTCCATACACACCCCTGCAGTGAGCAGAAACTCCTAAAACCAAGAGCTACATATAGTCAAGTTCAGGCCAGCTCCTTTATGTTTTACCCAACTGTCAGTGGCTGCCCTTTCAAGCAGCTGCCCTACTTTAATCCAAAACAGATTTTGGTTTTTAAATGTATGTGCTACCTACAGTGAAGAGTCAGTCATCTTTTGTCAATGTGTTTTGTAGCTTGCCTTAACCCAAAATTAGAAATGTTTACAATATATTGTGTTTTTCTCAAGTAACTATTTGAAACAGAGACTCAACCCATTGATTCTACCAAAAGCTTTTAAGCAGGAATTACACTTCAAAGGGAACCTTTAAAATCCACCTCTAGAAATAAAAAAAATAAATAAGCAGCAAGATATTTCTTGGCAACCTAAACATGAGACTCCCACAAACAGACATGAGGTAACAAGCTCATAAGGCTTTGATAATCTTGTAGCCATCACAGGACGCATCTCAGCATGGACAGTCTCAGTATACGCTCTAGTTCTCCCCCAGGTTTTGGGTTTGTTTATTATGCTGAGCATCACTGGTGGGTTTTTTTATTTACACTGAACTGAAGTGTAAATTTACACTGTACCGAAGTACTGGCATACATTAGCACCATCAACTCCCTGCAGTACCAACTCAATAATCCAGAGCATCACAGCGTGCTCCTTGTTCATGCTCACAAGTGTCCTCCAAAAGCCAAGTCCCACAGGGACATGGTGCATCCAAATATGGACCAAGGATGTGGCCAAGGAGAGCGGAGCTGTGGGGGCACCTACTGTTGAGAGCACCCACTCTCAGGGTACCAGCAATTTAGCCATCTTGGGAGCTAACACCAAATATGTCTCCAAAAACTACAATCACACCTTTAGATTTCATTACAGAACAGTTTCAAGTAAGAGAACTTTTTTTTTAATTTTTGAAATGAAGGTTCAGAGAGAGATTTACCTGACTCTTGTTCGCTATTCTTGTGTGTTAAATACAAGTTTCCGTTCTGCCGTACAAGACCTGAAAATACCGTGTTTGTTAATGTGATGATGTTAGTTGAACAAAACTGTCCTTTCAGAAGTTCAGGTTTCCCAGACTATAGTTAGAACTGAAAACTAAGGTGGCAAGTTAAAATGAGATTCTCCTAAAACCCACTCCATTTCCTGCAGCATCACTGATAAATGGGACGAAGATTTTTTCCCCAGATTTTGAAGTTAAATATAGAATGCTGTGTGCACCAAAGCAACCATGGCTTTTCAGTTGTTTCCTCCAAACAAGAACTTGCCTAGTCAGCTGTCAGGGTTTTTCCTAGTGGAAGGGAAGGGCAACAGAATTTATTATGTTCACTGCAACTCCTTTTAGCAAAAAAGAAAAAAAAATCCTCCTCAGAATATCAAATTGCACCTGAGATGAGCTTCCCTTTCATGAATTCTGTATAAAAATCATGACATAAAAAGAAAATGTTATGTCATCAACACTAGCTGGCTGGCTGGCAGCTGATCACTGCTATTCCCAAATTGAACTGTGGTGTAGGAAAGCTGAATATGGAATGTACTTATTTAATTAATGTTCATCATCCACTAAGGTCTCCCGATATCATTTTACACCGTGAACACCAGTTACTCATAGCATAATAGTCACAGGGAACACCATACAAACACCACCTATCTGTATACTTTATTCACCTCCTACAGATGAATTAATTTAAATCAAACTGAATGTTATTTTCATTTTGGATAATAGATTCTTGAGAGGGATAGAATGTGATTTAGTAAGAAAACTGTAAGCTCATGCCTTTAGCTAATCTGAATGAACTCTCCTAGTTGCCTCTGTGTCGACAAATTTGATGTCTGCACGAGTCTCCTGCTGTTTGCTCCCTCCTTTTCACCCTTCTTGCTATACTTCCCTTTGGCCTGGCCTCTACAGCCCACGTACAATGGAGGGGATGGCACCAGCAGCAGTGAAGAAGGAAGTATGATGCTTTGGCCATGAAGGATGTGTGTCATAGGCATGTCTCTTCCTGCACTGTGGAAGAGACTTACAGAGTCCCATCAGCAAGGAGGAACTGGACTGCATGAAGATGCTAATAAAACCATGGTCCCTGCTGTCCACCCAGCCACGGCTACATGGACATAGGAGTTCTGCAGCCAAAGCTCCTGCCCCATTGCCGGGTACGGCAAAGTGGTTTAAGGAAAGCAGTTGTGGACTTCGGATTGCCTTGGCGTATAAAGGGGTAAACTGCAGTGCTGCAGACCCAGCTGATGAGCAGTTCACCAACCTGCACCACAGGGCAGTAATCTCATCAGTCATCCTTCCTCATCTATCAGAATTCTTAATGACACCATCTAAAACAACGTACAGCACCAAAACTAGGCCCCAAGGAGGGATTTACTATTAACTGATGTAGAAGAAATTTTAGGTTATGACTTACGGAGTCAAGCATCAGATTCAGTCACAGAAGTCTTGCTGAATAGTAATGTAATTGACTCTCCACACAGATTTGACCCTATTTTTTGTACTGCCTACAGCCCAGGAAACAAAAACACAAACTACAGGCAATAACACACAAGCCTTGTAAAGACATACAGGGGCTCGCTCTCTATCTGAAAGAGTTTATACTTACTCTCACAGCACTCCAACATGATACAAATATATGCATAATGAAATATATATTACTATACACATATATTTAAAAGGTCAAAAAATAGCAGTTGTAGTGCATGCAGTTTTTAAAGGACCTGATATCAGGAAATTATTCTCAAGACATTTTACCGTGAGCTGCAATCATTATCTCTTTGACTCTCCTGTACTGGCTGAGCAATAGTGTTAGCTCCTCTATTCGACGGTCCTGTGAAAAGCATTAAATGAAATGATATTTTAAATTCTACATTTTAAACCTGTGGAAACAGTGTATTACACATTCATTTCTGTGACTTTGCCCTGGTCTTTTTCCAGAAGAAAAGGATCAGGTACTACTCACGTACCTTGCAAAGAACATTCACAGAATCCTTGACTTTTATTTGCCATCATACTTAATATCTGCTGGACAGTGTAAAATTATGGATAAAAGGAAATGAGAAGAGTTTGACATTACTAGTAAATTAGTGATTTAGAGAAGCATAATTTGGAAAGAATCTGCTTTCACTTCTAAGAGTTACGAGAATATTCTGCTGTTGAACCTCAATTGCCTGAAGTGGGCAGTGTTTGTTTTCTGTTAGCTTGGTACCTGTAATCATAAAGTAAATCATGTTTATGTTTTGTCTAGTTTAACAATCCAGTCATGTTCTTTAATCCTCTCTTGTAGGATATGTTCTGCATTCCCACATCTACACTGACTCCACTTTTGAACACACCTTTTTGAATTTAGGCAGTCAAACCTGTACAGAACCAAAGAAATGTGGTCTCATGAATGTCTCAAGCATCATCCCACTCCACACTTTCTCCAACGCCTAACGCTTTCTTATGCTGTACAGACTCAGGGAGTGCACTTGCCTTTTGCACAGACACAGCATAGCAATGGTTAGTAATAATAAGTTATTGGATCTGTCTTTTCTCTCATTTCTATAGATGATATTGTGTTCCTGATGATAATAAATTCTGGAGATCTGTCACTAAGAGTGCAGTGTGGCAATCTGGAGTCTTACAGTTTGTTCTGTTTCTTTGACCCTGGTTCTAAACCATTCCTGTGCAATGATCTTGCCCAACTCTGTGACTACAGAGCACTGAATACAAAGCCAAGCAAGTAATAAAGAACTAGTTTTCACAAGCAGGTGTCAAGGAAGTCACAGAAGCAGAGAAGGGGGCACTAGAAAAAAAAACAAGCACAAGCAATAAACAAACTTCCAGAGAGGTTGGCAAGTATTTAAGTGATTAGCTGATACTGAGCTGCTGCACGGACACAGTGAGGTCAGTGTCAGAGGTATTTCAATTAAAATCTGCTCCAGTACATATATGCTACATTACAGTCACAGCAGGCACCAACGGAGCTGTAGGAGTAACTGCACGTACCCCAGACTTTTACCACATTAAAGACCGGTAGATGCTGCTGATCCCTCTCTCACACCTCAGCAAGTTTACACAGGGCAAGAGAGGTCCAGTTACCCCAACTGTGGATAGAAGCCATAGGTTCTTCTTCATAGCAAAGAACTGCCACTAACATACCCAGTTTTTTGAAAAAGAAATATGAGCACCACTTTTCTGTCCTAATTGACACAAGGAATATCTAGAGTTATCCCAAAAGCTATTTAAAGCTATTTTTCCTCAGAAGAACATTTTATTTTGTGATACTATTGAAGGTAACAGCTCTACATTAAACATGTAAGAAGCTATGGGTCAACCATCAGTCCACTAGTTTAAAGACTACAGTTTCCAAGAAAATAACTCTCCTTTCCCTGTGAGTGTATCCAGATATCAGGACATAAGCAACAATATTTTGTGTTCCATTCAAATGCAAAAATCTTATGTGGACTTGGAATAACTTTGGCAAGAGATAATACCATATCTTTTATTTTCCAGATCTAATTTTGGCTTTTCAAGTTTTTAAAAGAACGAAAGGTTGTTATGAGGCACGTTAATGTTCTTCAGAATTAACATTGTCCTGTCCAGGTTCCCCACGTACCAAAGGAAGTTTTTAGGGATGTATCTTATTGTCTATTTGATTGTACATGAGTGTGTCACCATAAAGTAAAATCCTGTAGCCTGGTTTATTATCCCAAAACAAGAATTAGTATTTCCTCCAGAATTAATCCCCCTCCTCCCCACTCTCCCTCCAAAAATAAGGAACAATTTGTGTAGTAAGTCAATGGCATCTGACAGTGCAGATTCAGCATCCTCCAAGACTGAGCCCAACACCCTGCACTTGAACTGTCCAACTGACAAGCAAAGAACATACAGGTGATAAAAGACAAAAACAATATTTACCATTTAAATAGGTTTAATTTCTGTACTCCTCTCCCTTAGTACTCTTCTTATTTTTATTTTTCTCACCCTTGTCTCTTTAAATTCTAGTCTCTTTCTCCCAGAATACGAGCCCAATTCAAAAGCCACTTTATTTTAATATCACTATCTAAACTTTGGATAACTTCAGATTAGTTTGGAAGATGAAGAGCTGCCAGAGATGACTAAACCTTAGTGATCTTTTCAATAGCAGAAAACAGGAGATTCTGCTCATTACAGCCTTGGCTTTCTATTCCCCTCTGGAATTTAATGAGCCTCCCAAGTTCTGCAGCCAGGTTAGCAAGGTCAGTCACACTTTCTATTTAAAAATCAATGTTCTGTCACAATCTCATAGGATAATTCAAAAATCAGGGCAATATCACACTTACAGAAAGCGAGTCATTCAGATCATCACAGAGAACCAAAACCATCATTTCATTCTTATTATGTAGAACAAGGATTATTTTCTTACCTTTTCTTCATTTGCAGCCAATAATGATTCCATTCCTATCTTCAACCGTTGAACTTCTTGATCTAGAAATATTTTTAAAATGTTATAAGGAAAATACACTTGCTATATTTAGTATAAACAATATATGTTTTGTGATACTCTCCTTGTGTTCTTATGAGTAAGCAAAACCATGTCAGTGGCATGGCAAATGCACTGTTAAATGACATTTAACTTCGAGGTTTTCAAAAGCTGAACTATTAAAAGCCTAGCACAACACAAGCATGCTGGTTTTGCTTACAAAAGGCTACATAATATTATTTTAGACTCTAAAATTCAAGTAATAAATTTTTTTTTTTTAAGTTTATTTTGCAAAAGATGAGTGTGTTTCCTGTTATATACATTTAAGGAAATAATTTTAAGTATGATTGAAAATTAATTATATTCCATCTGGGAAAAATATTCCCCAGTTTATGAGAAGCAGCTCAGGGATATTCATGAAATTTGGAAATGAAAAAGAACAAAAACTAGTTTGATATGTGAAAACGTGTAATTTTTTTTTTCTTCTTTAGAACATTTCAGACTGAGTTAAAATCTGCATCAAGAGGTAATCCAGAATTGCTTCACATACAATTTAGTGTTAAAAGATAGAATTTATTCAGGAATATATTAATCAAAATAAATTAAAACACACACTCTGAAAATTTATGAGGTTGTTCATCACATTATCCTTTTTTGAACCAAATCTTTCATTTCTTCTTTATACACTATTCCTAGCAAGCCCTCCAGTACCAGCCTATAATAACTTAAGTCTAGATGATGGAGACAGAACCTGAAATAGTTTATCTATCTGCTGTAAATGCCACTCAAGGAATTCATGCTATGACATTAAAACAGACCCGCTTGTTTCACAAAAGACTATAAATACCAGATGTGGTCGGCATGAAGTGAGAGAGAAGAAAGAAAATCAAGACTGTTAAAGAGCATCTTAAAAAAAAAAAGTTTTACAACAAAATGTTGAACATACGATGTCATACCCAGACTACTGGCAAAAAATATAATAGGTTTTCTTGTAGTGATTCTAAAAAATACACACCTTGTAATGATTAAGTTTTAACACATGTAAATGAACTTTGCAACATTTCTCTTGCAAAAGAGAACACTTAGTAACACCAGACATGCACAGACACAGCCAAATCAAAAACTAAAGCCAGCAGGCAGTGGGCAAGCAACTGGAAGATTTTTTAAAAGCCATTAAAAATCACAGTCCTACTAATTTCTTTTTATTAATATTAGGCTTCAAAAAGAAGTGGTGTCAAGGTATTCTTAAGCACATTAAAGCAAGCTTTACTTATAATATTTATAACATCATCAAGTATGGAAACATTTTTATTCAGACTTTTATTTTAATTTAGTGCACTGATTAAAAAAAAAAGAGACTGAAATCCTTCCCCTCCAAGGAAGGAGGCTTTCAATTAAAGCCATCTTTCCAGATACTATATGGATTTTACATATACATAAATAAAAATAGGTAAAGGTTAAGTTTTGGCTCTGTTAACCTTGACAATATCCTTTTGAAGTCCAACTGTCTGATTTGTGAACCTCTGATTTATTTTTTTTTCTGAAGTGAAATCTTACTAAACAGGGCAATTAGCTGTCTGCTTGCTGCAAGCAATGAAAGCAATGTCCCATGTATATTACAATTACACAGCCAAATCTAAACAAACATTGAATTATTCCTGCAGAATGCACTTGAGTTATAATTTGTGTGAAAGGAACAGTGAGATAAAGCCAAAAGTGAATTGCAAGGCTTACGTTTTTCTTTTAGCCTTCTCCTATAAACTTCCTCTACGATGGTAAAAGGTGAGAGTCAAATAAAGTATGTAGAAAAAGCACATATTAGATAAATTTTGCAATTTAATTAGAATATGCATTCTAGCATACTACAAGTACATTGACATTATTTTTCAACTTTTTTTGAGAAGACTGCCTAAAAATCTGATAAATAAGTAAGATTTTTGCAGAAGAATTACTACTGCTGCATACTGGTTCCATTCAAATATAGTCTAAGTGGTTCACTTAAATATAGCCTAAAGAATCTGTACAGGGTTTGATCTTCTCCCACTGGAATCAAGGACAGTTTCACCCATCTTCAGCATGAACAGGAACAGACACACTACTAGAAGTTGAAAGTTGTTGAGGTCTAGCTTTCCCTTAAAATATGAGAAATTATTGGGGAATCTCATAGAAAATACAACACTCTATTAGTAGAAGAGTTCCTCTACAAAACACTGCAGTTAGACTAAGTTTTTTTCTAGTTAGACATGCAGTTCTCTACATGCAGAAGCTCTGTGGCTGAGTGAAATCAGCACCAAGTATATGTTAAGTCACTCATCTGGAATAAACAACAGTCAAAATGCAGAATCTTCTAGACAAGAAACATTGGCATTAATTCCTGTCAGGAGATTCTTGGTAAGCCCCAAGAAAGAGGTAGCATGGCACCTGAAGAGTCACATCTCAACCAGGGCACTCTTTGGAAGCATTAGTTAACACCCACAAAGGGAGTTAGTGCAGCTGAGCTGATGCACTGCTGTCAACTACACACAAACCTTCCTGCATGGGTAAGCGTCAGTATTATAGAAGAAAAGGGTCACAACTATCGTGTTGTTCACAGCCCAGCAATTGACAGAAGCTCCAGGGGGTCAATGTTTCAGAGAACTGTGACGTGACTGGTGGAGACCAAAGCCTAAACAAACTGGTTTATTTGCCATTTTCAAAACAGAAACCTCCACTATCATAAAATCATAGCCCAGGTTGGAAGGGAGTTTGAAAGACCATCTGGTCCCATCTTTACACAGGAGAGGGAGCCTAAATGAGATATAGTCCTGAAGAAAGTTAAGGTGCAAATCTATGACTGCGTTTTAGAATTTGGATGTTAAAAACATGATGCTTAGCTATTACTGTGACTTTTTTTTTTTCCTTAAAAATGGAAACTGTAAAGATTTTACAAAGACATTTTGAAAGTATACACAAAAAAGATATGTTCCCACTGTACTACATTGACTCTTGCAAATGATAAGCTAAATTCCAGCAGAAAAAGTTTCATTGCCCTTAGGATACTTATTGCCATTTGTGCTGCCTCTGGATTGGGACAGAATTTCACACATTAAAGGCCTCTACCAGAAGACAAAATGAATTTGCACCATTTTCCCTCCCAAAATAAATTCTGTAAGTCCATGCTTGTATCTTCTTGTATTGAATTGAAATACTGAGCCAAGCTGCTACCAAAGTGAAATTACAGTAGGGCTTTGGATTTTTAATTTTAATTCCCCTCCTCTTACCTCTTTCTGCCACTTCACTATGTGATGAGGTCCTAGATAGCTGACTTTGTAAGCGTTCTATTTCTGCATCTTTGAGAGCTAATTGCTCTTGAAGCTGGGCTATCTCAGCCTGAAAGAGAGTACAACAAATTCAGAATAACATCATCACCGATTCTCTGTGAGTCTTTCCTATGAACTAGGAGACTTCTAAGTACAATACTTTAATTTGATTGATGTCCTGCTCCCAATTCAGGCTATTTCATAAACACTACAGCAACCTTACACATTTCATGGTGTTACTATCCTATTCCTCAGCTCTTAATGCCACAGTGCTGGTCATATATTAATGAATATCATAGGGCATGTCCTGAGTTTTGCTACAAGATAATATAGCATTTTTTAAAAGATATTGTTTTCTTTTTTTTTAATCCTAGCTACTACTTATTAACATAACTGAGAATACATTAATGCTGCTTCCTCTTCTCAGCAGCATTACAAAACTGTTCTCCGTCACATCAGATACTGCAACAAATAAACTAGAAGCAAAGCATCTTGGAAAACATCACATATATGCAACCACACATCACTGGTTCAGTTACATTTACTGCAATTTGTGCTGCTGCGAGATTGGGATAGAATATCACACACACTAAAGGCCTCAACAATACAGAGGGAAAAGTATGCTGTGATTGTCCAGCTTGAAATACAGCGACTCTCATCTCTTTTTCCTATTTAAGAGAAAAACTGCCAACAGCATACTTTCCTTAGTAGCTTCATGAAGATTTCCTTCAGCAGCCTTAAAGTATTTATTAAATGTAATATTCTGCATTTCCCCAGCAAAAGCATACTAAGCCTCCTTGCAGTTAAAGGAAAAAAAGAAACAACAAAAAATGTGACCAGTTTCTCAAAATACTAAAATAAAGCAGGAAAATAATGCGAAACGCAAAACAACATTACCCAAACAATAGATTTACTCTACTACACAAACTTATTTTCACCAGGAAGCAAGCAGCTGGATGGCAGCAAAAGGTCACCACTCTGCCTGCAATTCTGTGTGGAATAGAGGAATCCACTTTGTTGCATCTCTGAAGGGCTCCTACACTTCCCAGTGACTAATATTCTTTTTATATCCAGCTATGGAAATATTCCAATTTCTCATCTAAGAAGCTGGAACAACAGGAAGACAAAAGCTGCAGACCTCTTAATACCAGATTTAGATTTGCCTCCCCTGGTCTATTTGATCTCATAGCTCTTTTAAATGCTTTCTTTTCCTTTAATTCCCATTCCTGTCATCTTTACAATTGTTTTTCTTCTTTCTCCCTCTTTCCCTGTACTTTTTTTTTCCTTTCTAGTCCTGAATCTTCTCCCAGTCAATGGGTTTTATGACTCTTTTTTCTTATTTTCATTCTACTCCTACACTTTCCATCATCTTTATCTGTCCTGGCAGCTGGCCACACACTGCTCGAGAAAATATTTTCCCAAAGACTCTTCATTTCCACCACGTCAGAGAAAATGTTTTCACGGATACAAGAGTTATTATCTTAATAGGAAAAAAGACATGATAGCAAAATTTCAATATTAATCTAAGAATTCTCAAAAGAAAGAAATGCTAATACAAATAATAACGAGCTGTCATTTGTGGATCAAGCTATCAAGCATTAAAAAGAAAACTGAGATTAATAATTTGAAATGTTTTTCTAAGATCTAACCACAACTCAAAAAAGACAGTTGTTCTTATGAGCAGGGATTATAGTACCATACAAATGAAAGGAGATGTGATTACAGCACAAAAGAGTACCTCAGCAGGGAAAAAAAGTTGCTTTTTAATCTAGTGGAAAAGGGCTAAAAATTAAAACTAAAATTAAAGTACAACTGTTTAACTAGAAAAATTAATTACTGGGGAAAATGATTAAATGTTTCATGCATTGAGTTTCTCTGGATTATGATCCAACAGCTTTCCAGGATCTAAGGTCAAGAGAAGGGTAAGGCCACTGTACACTTTGATATACATGAAGCCAAAGCAGATGATCTAATGGTGTATTTTGGGCTTAATGTCTCTTAAAATAAATTCCATAGTAAGTGAACACCCAACCAACTTTGCATGTCTCGTCTCTTCAGTTTGGAAAGCATATTCCACAGAGGCTCGTCACCATTACACAAATAAGAGACAGAAAACCTTCAAAGACAACCTTTCCTCAGAACAGGTCTTTTGTAAGTCAAAATGTTTTGTTTTGTTTTTTTAAAAAAAAGGAATTACAAAAAGGTAGAAGACTGGAAACTGCAGGGAGGGAGCAAAGGGCGCAAAAAGCAGCTACAAAAACTATAACCCAAAATACTTATCCCAAAGATGGTTGAAGAAAACTTGACTTTATAGTAGGCCCTGACACAAAGCAATTGTAAAGAAAGCAAATATTGATGAGAAGTAGAGCTGAAATAAGTCTGCCATTAGTAAATACCAAGTACTCTGCTTACTTTAGTTGCTTTTAACTTCCACTCGTATTGATTTCTTTCGTTTTCCAGTTCTTCCACTTTAATTTTGAGATGTCTAAGTTCCTGTAGCAAACCCTGCAAAGGAAGAACAGCAACTAAAAGTAAGATTATTCTGGTATATATTCATTTTCCATAGTCCTGAATGATCATGCCTGAACCACGAACACTGAACTACCACTTTACAAATTGTGTCTTAGTCTAAGACGACAAAAACTATTTTGAACTGAGAGATAAGGAATACTCTTCTCAAACTCTCCACCTGAAATTATGAGTGAATATCTCAGTCATACTGAGGAAGACAGCTGAGCCTGGTGAAGTCAGGTGTGCCTCAGTGAAAATGAGCCAAAAAATCCACAAATGCAATCTCATGTAACAGTAACTATTGGGTTTATTGCAGGGAGCTGGGGGTTGGGGTTTTTTTGTTTGGGTTTTTTTTGGTGTTTGTTTTATTCTGTTTTACAGCCATCTCAGAAAGGAAGCAGAAAAATGTAGTGCTAAAAAATTTACTAACTTTAATGAAAGTTAGTAACAATCCTCTCCCCAAATGGATGTTTAAGCCACTTACCAAGAAAAATAGTGCTCAGACTAAATTGTATCCAGCAAGTTCTGGGCATTTAATACCATACTCATACAATCAAATCTGACTACAAGTATGCAACTTTCAGCAATGATTTTTGCCTCTTCGCAAAGTGAGTTGATGCAGCCTCGAGCTGCAGCCCACCACGGTTCCTGACATTCTCCACCTGTTCCTCTGACAAAGTTGTCTCTTAAATATCCCTTTCTCCCTTTCCTTGACAGAACCATATCCTATTGTTTATTTTGAACGACAACAGTATTAAATGGAGCTCTCATGAAACCAAATGTCTTAAAATGAACCAAGGAAAGGGAAAAAAGGAAAAATTTGAAGTGCAACCCAATTTTGGAATCCAGCATAGTATATACATTAAGTAACCATACTAATATGTTGGATTAAATTTATGTTTATTGTGAATGACTTTCAGATTAGACTCGCAGATTATTTCTCCACTACGCAGCTTGTACTGCAGTCTAATACTTCACTAAATAATTCTGGACAGAGCCAAGCTAAGGTAAAAAAAATAGCACTATTTGCAAAATAGGCATCGTACCCAAATGAGTTATTTTTGTAAAACAAACCCATGAGAAAAATTGGTAAAAAACTCCCTTACAATACAAGCAGATTATTTATAAAATGAGTTCTGGGGATCCAAATTTTAACTGAAGAGATGTTGCAACTAAAGCAAACCAATTTAAAAGCAAATATTAAAATGGACTTTTTCAGGCATACCATTACCATTCCACATTCAGTAAATTTAAGCAGTTTATGCAAAGTAGCTTTTGTTTTGACATGTAACATAGTTTTGATCAAATACAACTAGGATCTGTAACATAAATTCAAAAATGCTTTTCTGGTAACTGCTAATGTCAGAGAATAAACAAAAAGATGTTGGATTCACTATTTTAAATATAAGAGCAGGTGGCTCTTTTCATTCACTTTGTATCATTAGAAAAAATAAAGGATACACTTCAGACAGTCTTACCTTAAACTGTATTTTATACCTGTGTTAAGCTTTTAAGATATTCAGGAATTAATAATCTGTGTTCAGAGGACTGGTTAGGGTGTACCATCGTGCATGGCTACGGTGACATTATCCTGAAGAAAACTACCAAACTACCAAACCATGCTAGCATGCTCCATGTCAAACAGACAAATCTCAAGTAAGAAAAAAAGCAAACAAACAAAGAACCCCCCTCCCCCAAAAAACAAACAAAACAATCCACACCACATGAACACTACAGACTTACAAGTAAAATGAAAATCAAAAAACCTGAAAGAGGTGACTAGGCCTTACAGATACCTGTGCTTTAGTAGACAGACATCAATGGTGACCAAATTTGTCCCAATAATCAGGGGCGGGGTGTCTGGGATGGGGATTTTTTATTAATTTTTATGACCTTTGCTAATGAAAGCCACAAAGATTAATGCCACTAATTCACAACATAGCTCTGGTTAGCAAAATTTAGTTTCTGCAAGGGAAGAGAAGAGGCAATACACAGGCTTCTGCTAAGGTGTACTTCTCGTACATCACACCAAGAGCAATTCTTCTGGCTGAGAGTCGCTACCACTGATCTTGGACTAGATTGAGGACCATTAGGTGTCAAGTCTGGTTTCCTATCTTGAGACTTTCTTTCTTGGATTCTATTGTTAATTTCCAGCTGCAGTCTACACATCTGCTCCTGTAGCTCACTGATCAGGTTCACTACTGACTGAAAACATAGGGAGAAAGGAAAAAAAAGAAAAAAGGGAAAAAAAAGTGAGAAAGAAAATGATGCAAAGAAGGTACTTCTACAGTTGCAGCACAAAGAATAACATGAAGCACATCAAAGGCAAACTGAAAAAAAACCAAAACAAAACAGATTATATGTTTCCCTGCTGAGGAAGTAGATGTGAATGAGTATAATTCTGGAATAGTGCACAAAGCTACAGTTTAAATAGAACAAAATCTATATCCCAGACTAATTCATGATTCTGATTCTAATGTGAAGATCGGAATTTGGGCCATTTTTGGAAACTTACCCACTCGCATGAAGACAGATATCGGGAAATACTTCAACATAATTTAATATGCTGGCTCAGAGGCACACTTTCTCTGAAATGGACTTGATTACATTCATTTACATAGCCAAATCATCCACTAGGAAGAAATTGCCAAGTGCTCAGTTGGGGCCATAACCTATTCTTTCATAATTTATACACAGGGTTTACCAGTAAACTAATTCTGCTTCCAGGTCTAGCATGGGTCAGAAAAATAACTCCATTACCTAGCTTGCTAGCTACTCAGTATCTTGTCATGCAGAAAGAGTTAAGCAACATACAGAAGAAATCAAAGGATACCACAGAAGAAAAAGAAATTACTTTAAAGTGCACTGATTTGGTGGCCAGCTTCTTGGATTTGGATATATAGGTGATACACACAAAAAAATCCAGCTACAGAAAGAAAGCAAACCAAAGAGAAGTATTAAAGATCCATATAAAATTTAACTTAAATTCCCTAACTCAGTAGCAAATAGTGCTAGGTATTTCCTCAGGTATTACAACTTTGGAGTCCTTTTCTCTTAATTTTCATGTATGCTAACAACATGATTATGTTTTGTGATTTCTCAGTCTTCTCAAGTGGAATAAATTTGATGAGATGAATCCATCTCCCAAAGGAGTGAAAAAGCTTTTAGTGGACAGAACAATAGATGACATGACATTTCTTTTTCTTTTAGTATCTTCTTTATTATTATGCACAACAGTCCTCCTGTCATCTCAACTCTTTGGTGAACCAACAATCTCAATGGTAGGGAACAGCTGCTGCAAGGACAGGACACTATTCTGACCAGGTAAGTATCTAACACAACCTACCTCAAACTGTATCAACATCCACAGACAACTTTAAACATTCACAGAGATTCCCTTACAAAAGTGTATGTATCAGACAGGTGCAAGAGTTCCACATCAGTTAAGTATTTTACTAGGCCACCGTGCTTAATACAAAATTCAGAAAAGCAGTTGCATCCATTTCACTTTATGGATGTTCTTCTCAATCAGGCTCACAACATCCTCTCATCCTCTTTCATTCAACGAACCTTTTATGCAAGTAAACAAGGATCAGTTCCGTAAACAATCAAAAAATTTACAAGAAGTACTGGGCCCCAGCACGTCAACTCTGCAATATCTAGTCT
The DNA here is from genome assembly GCF_001431845.1 of Calidris pugnax. Lineage (NCBI taxonomy): Eukaryota > Metazoa > Chordata > Aves > Charadriiformes > Scolopacidae > Calidris > Calidris pugnax. The sequence goes on along the minus strand of NW_015090807.1, from coordinate 328,013 downwards.
TTTACAGACTGACATGTTTTGCCTGGGTAAGAAAAGATCAGCTCCCCGAGGTGAAACCATATCCTTTGTGTGTTCAGTGGCCGCATTAGCCACTTTGCAGCCATACAGCAGGACAGTGGTGAGGAGACCACCCCCGTAGCTAACCCATCCTCTTATCAGAGCACTGCAAAGCAGGACACACACAGGACTCGCTTTCTGTATAATTTAGATACTATCCATAATCCCTCCACCTTCCATGCTTTGATTTTCTTTCTGTTTTTACCATCATCTCCACAATGAGATGCCTCACTGGGCAGTACCAACTGGAGACTGGAATCACCAGGACACACATCCATCCCCCTTGCTTTCTTTGAAGCACCAAGGCTTTAGTCTGTGCTCGTCTTTCACAGAGCACACTGTTAACTCGTACGAGGTTCTGAAGAACCACTGCTCAAACAAGATGCACGGACTTTTGAGCGCAAACTGACAGCTGCTCCAGTTGTGGCAACGTGGGAGAGTTCAGAAACACTTCTGCTGCTGCCTTGTAATTCTTTTCTCTTTTGCCTCACATTAAAAATGGGAATGGGAAACACTCTGTATTCACACAGGCTTCCTTCAGGGCAAACTTGACACTACAGAAATGGCAGAAATCCTTATGCCAGTGAGGGATAAGAAGTTCATGGAAGAGAAACAGATGAACTCCAGCTGCAATATATGCCTTTACAATTGTTTCTAGCTTCAAGGGAGAAAAGGCTTCTCATGTTTGAGATTCTTTCACAGCATGGAAATTTATTAACACTAACATACTATATCTTGAATTTGATTCAGGTGAGACAACACACCAAACTCGCCAGTGGGAGTCAGCGACTCACTGACTCAAGTTTCTTTGAAATTGCAAGTAACCAGATATTTAATTCAGAAGTATCCACACAAGAGCCAAAACCCACTTCCCAACAGCTTATAGCAAACTTCAGATCTTCAGTATCAAAGAGAAGTCACAAAAAGTAAAGAAAAAGCAGGACAGAAGAAGGGCTGTTAAATGTTTGGGGTTAAATGGTTAAGGTGAAATTCACAATTATTCCTGCAGTCTCCTGATAGTGACAGAAGGTCCCTTTTCTCTATGTTCAGGTAGAGCAAGCATCTGGGCTGCCTTTAATCACCTGATAATGCTGTTCTCTCATACCTTGCTACATTAAGAAAACACACTTCCAAAACTTCTAAGGCTTCTCAGGTAAGAGAAAAGCTACAGAAACTCCCTCAGGTGAGATTACAGAAACCTTCAGAGCATTGCTGCGGCAAGAGTAGAACATTATTCCACAAAGAAGGAATTAAAATAACAAAGAGTGAGACTGTCCATTTACAAGCAGCTATTCTCCTGGCCCCTATGTTATATATATATGAATAAATGGCACTTTAAATTTAGCATGTGTTTTGAAAGAGCCAGAGACAAGTGGCATTCAGTGTGAAATTAATACCTTTGAGAGGAGGACAGAGATGCTTGATAAGCTCTTTGCTGCTAACTAAAACCAAAACTCAGCCACAGCTGCACAAGATAAAGTGAAACCAATCTGACACGTTAAAACTTGCTCATATTTAGAAGGGTATCTTGGTTTGTTTTGTTTCCCCCCAACCCAACCAGAGAAATAATTCTACAGATAAATTCTATGTGACTGGAAACAGCTGCTGTTTAATAAGCTGAAAAAAAATTAGAGTACAGAGCAAATATGTTTAGCTGAATTATTCTGCAATGTCACATTTAATTTCAAAAATTTTAAAATCCCGTATTATATATATGGAAATTGCAGGGTCAGCTATGAAATATAATTAACATGCTGCTTAAAATGGTTTAACTACTGGATGCTTCTAACACACACACTAGGACTATTATTTCTGATAGTAGCAAATCAATAAAATCACTGTTCTGCTCACCTGTCAACCCTAAACTCAAAGCTGAAAGCAGCAATTGGCAAGCTACAGTCTATAAGAAAGTCTCTAACTCTGTTACCCATAGCTTTGTTCCACTTATGTAAAAATATGAAATGCCATTTCATTTGAGGCATCACACATTGTAAGAGCAGGTTGTAGCAGCTGGGACATTCAGAGATACAATTACAGCAAGATTAATTTCATTCAGTCACTGTCAGGTTGGAGAACTGTGTCACTTGAAGCAATTAGTTTACCCCAACACAACTGTGTATGCATAAACTAGGGCATACTAAAGGTAGACCATTGGCCTACACAAGAGTGAGTGGTTTATTGACTAGAAAGATGTAGTTGGGCAGTAGAGGCAAGGAGTTCAGGAAGACACTCAAAGATATTACCAAATTTAAGCATCAGTTGTAGCCTAAAAGTATAAAGAAAATTTATTAATAAATTTCATTCTGATTCTTTGAAATTGTGTTTGTATTGAAAATTTACAGTAAAATTTACTGTAAAAGGAGCTGAAATAGGGTTAAAGCATCAGAATTCAAATAAGCATCCAGTTTGACTGAAAGCAACCCCTGTTTATCTTGACAAATTGGATTAATGCTTATTCAGGACAATCTGAAATAATTTTTAAAATCGCTCAATGAGCAAACCAAAAATGCTGTTTAATTAACAACATCCATTTTCCTTGGTTTGTATACAAAGGTTTGCAGCTTTCAACAGGCCAGAAATGTAACACATCTCGGGGTAGTTAATAATTCAGGGCACACTTAACACAATGATTCTCAACTTTTCCATCAGATTAGAATCCTTTTCCATCTCAGCAGGAACTTTTCCTATCACTTAGCAATACAACAAAGGCTTCCAGGCCAACAAAGTTCAACTTTTCCACACAAGGGGGACACACACCTTGTTGCTGTGGCAGAAGAATTTCACAGGTGATGTCCTCACCCTCATCACAGGCTGAGACCTACTGTCAATGCAAACACACTCAAGCGTGTTGCTGCTTTCCAGGAGCCATGTCCTGGACCCAACCAGGCACGTCCTGCAATAATTTAAGCAGCCTTGTCCTACTATTGCACATATAATGGGAAGAGCTGAAGGCCCCTCGGGAAGATGGCTGTTGGGAGCAGCAATTAGGCACTGCACTGACCTGTTTAGATCTTCAGGTAGTACTGCTTACACCTTCTGTACACAAGACACTGACAATTATGGGTGAAAGAGCATGAGAAGGCCACAGATGGTAAAAACAGCAGCTGGTGCCTCTCTGGCTTGCAACCTCTGCCAGAAATTGCTCTCTTTAAGCTATCTTTTAATCTCTAAAGAAAACTTCAGAGGATAAATAAGTCAAAAAACAAACACACCCCAAACACATGATGTCACTGCAGGTAAATTATTTATGTGTAGTTATCAAATATTCTACTAGCAACATTATAGAGAGCCAACAGCTTTCTAACACTACCTGGATTTCAAATTCTCCTAACTCAATGTGGAATGTAAAGTCTTTTTTTCTGTCAGCATGTATTAATCTGGAACCTAGTAATCCTCCCTTGCCAGGTAATCCTCTCCTGCTAGTTGGTCCCCTCCCAGAACCACTGAGTAGGGCAACACATGGCAATTTGTATGAATTACCATCTTCTATAATCGCTTTCCCTCCCAGCTCCCACCTGCTGCTCACTACCATGTAATAAATGGTTGTTCATCTAATTCCCCACTTCATGCTCTCTTTCTTGACCAATATGGTAAAAAGCAAAGCTTCTTTGATGTCCAGAACCCTCCACATCTGAAGGGGAGCAAAGGTTAGAATTTTCCCAAATGAGTGTCATTTTTTTGCACTATTAATTATGTAACCACAAGGGGAAAGGCTCATCTGAGGAAAAAGCCCCACCCCTTGTTTTTCCCTCCCAAGTACCATGAGTGCATTAAAATCACCAAAGGTCACCCTCTAAGAGTTTGCAGCACCCCGATACTACTGAGCTGACAGTCTTCTCTGCCACAGAAATGAGGAAATAGAAGAGCCCTGGCTGTCCTCATGTGGCTGTGCCAGTCCAGCTCCTGTGGAAAGGAAAGGGTTATGTGGACGCCAATTGTAATGTATGGTTCTCTCTGGAAGGGACTTTGTGCCTTGATTAAAGCCAAACAGCAACCTTTGAAGTATAATGAGAGAGGGGAAAAGAAACCACATCCCAAAAATGCACAACCAGATTTCTCACTGAATTCACAGGATCAATGATACAGACTGTGCTCCAAGCACGGAAAATGCTATTGCGTGCGGATTTTGGGTGAAAAGCTCAGGTGTATGAAAGCATACCATAGAAACATGGCAGAGGAAAAGCTCAGGTGTATGAAAGCATACCATAGAAACATGACAGAGAGAAAAAAAAAACAAAAAAAAAAAGAAGATAAGCTAATAGCTAATGAAAGAAACTCACCTCAGCTTTGCTCTGTTTCTCTTCATATTCACTCTGTTCCTTTTCCATACCAACCAGCTTAATCTTCAGGTCTGAAACTTCAGCCATTAGATCTAATTTCTGAGTCTCTAGTGATGTTCGACTTAGCAACTCCTAAAAGCAATGCAGAACATTTTCTTCAGTTATTTATTTGAACACTGACCCAGAACCCCAGAAAAATCTCTACCCTGGTATTTAATGCTTTGAATATGAAAGCAAAATGATTTTCTTCTTCAGAAGTCACACCTGCTACTGCTTTATAACGCACAGAAAAAAAACACCAAACCCAGCAAGGTAGATTAATGTAAGCATTTACTGCAGGCAAAAAAGTAACTAAAAACAAATAATAATGTAGCGATTGGCAAATTCATATGAAAGCAAATTTCTCTACCTCTCTTCACAATGTGTACACTTTGAACTGTTTGAACTGTGTGTTTCTGGAGTTCTGCAGCTATGTTCACCTAAATGTTCTCCTGTGTTAATCAATAAACCGCTGTGTCCCCCTGCCTATTTCAAGAAAATGTTTGGCTAATCCCTGGGCAAGACATGAAATCAGAAAACAATACTAAGGCTGAACAGACACAAACTGACACAATGCCACAGAGACCTTCACACGACACATCACTAAACAGCTGGCTACTTCCTAAAATACTCATTAGACAAAGCTACATTTTAGTATTACAATGAACTATTTTAGAACTTCTTATCATGTGTTATTCAAGAAGGGATGTATTACAGAATGAGCACCCTAACCAAAATAGAGCACCAAAGACAAGCCATGTTCCTGCAGTCACGCAGCACCCTAACCAAAATAGAGCACCAAAGACCACGTTCCTGCAGTCACGATAATACTACTTAAAAGTTTACACTATGTAGTACTTGTTAACTTTTCAATAGCACTGAATGAAAATTGGTATGTCCTAACTGGAATCTAAAAGGCAATGTCTAAACGAGAAACAGTTGGCCATGACTTTTGCTTCTGTGCCCTGAATTTGTTTTTCAGATTGTGGAGAAAGGCACGCTTTGGACAGAGTGGTATCACTGTGGATGGAAAATACTCAATATTCACACCTTCATTGCATCTCTCAGTTTTCAAGAAAGCCAAAGCAAAAAAATCTTGCAAAATTTAATAGAGTGTATTGTCTACAGTCTCAGTTTTCAAGAAAGCCAAAGCAAAAAATCTTCCAAAATTTAATAGAGTGTATTATCTACAAGAAACGCTTCTGTTGGCTTCCATTTTCAAAGAGAAAAAAAATCCATTAGGAGTTTAAACCTCAATAAAAAAATCAATACCTAACTTTCCAAGTGCCTAATTAATTTTTACAAAAAACCCATAGGTTTCTAAGTGTTTAAAAAAAACTTACTGTAATTCAGAACTCAGAATTGTGTTTTGATCATGTGAAGTGCACCAAGGAATCAGAGCAGATTCTGCTTTAAATTACACGGAAGTGACTTAACTGAAGTTGGCATAGTTATTCTGGATTTATGTTGATTTTACTGAATGATCAAGAATCTGTCCTACCCATCACCCTTTTCTCATCTCTTCCTCTTCCACCAGCTGTATGTTGTAGACTACGGCTTGGAGCCAAGGAAGCCACAAAGGTTTTTTTTAAAAATCATAAGTTTAAGTTTATTTGGTACCCAAATCTGCTCTACATGTAAATTGTTTTAGTCTGGTGGGGAATACTGCCCAAATTAAAAATAGTACTAAACTTGCATCTGCATTGCAACACCAATTATCTAAGCCACCCACTATTCCCAGTGCCATGCCCATTCCTGCTGACATTGACAATGGTATTTGTGTATGGATGGGAAAATAAACAGAAATGTAGCCTCATGGTTTGCTTTTTTTTTTTTTTCTTGGAATGAAATAAATCATGCACTAATCAGGAAAAGATAGTGCACTGACTTTTTTTTTCTTGAGAAACTCAATGAGGCAGTCACCTAATGAAATCCCAGTAGTAGCTACTTTCTACAAAGGTGATTACAAATTACAATTATAATTACAAATAATACCTCTGTCTTGCAGAAAAATACTAATTTGCACAAGTTCCAGAGGCACATTCCAGTCCAGACTGGAATAAATTCTGTACAGCTGTTAACACAACAGACTTCTGCAGTTTAAGACATAGCTATAAAGGAGAACTTTGATATGGAATAAGGCCACTGAAAATGAGAAGGGCCGCCAGGATGAGGTGTCTTCAGCCCCATGGACAGACTCTATTCACTGTTGAGCCAAAACAACAACATTTAGAATTTTTTTTTGCCACTGGCATGGTGTTCCATGATACAACAGGAAGATTTCTTAATAAGGCAAGGAGACATGGCATCCCTCTAGAGACTTTTAACAAAAGATCTATCCTTTGAGTGCATCATCTGGCATTACTCCTAAATTTTTCTATAGACTCCCAAATTACACTTAGCTATGCAATGGAAAGTAATACCTCACTCCTCTCATTCTGAGTTCAGTAGCTCAATGTGAACACTAAGGTGCTAATTGGTATAAGGAAGGCAGCTGAATTTTTTTTTTTAATCAACTCAAAATTTTACAGTTTGCTCTGAAGCTGGAGAATCAGATCCACAGCTAGTGTAAACTGGCATAAAACTCTTGCCTTAAAATAGACAAAATAGCTAACTATCCCTGGTTTGTTTTCAATGGAGCTACACTGATTTAAAACAGCTGACAATTTCTCTTGCATCTAGAGAGTCTAACTTTTGCTTTGAAAGAAAGTGCCGTTTAAAGTAAATGTCCCCTCTTGAAATGGTAACATCTGGAAGCAATTATTTTCATCTTCAAGCAGATGCTCACAGTGAACAGCTCATTAAGAATGTGACCCATTTTGTTACAGAGAAATTATAGTGTATTTCAGTGGTATGATGCAACTTGAATTCAGCCAGAATAAATATGCAATTGTAAGAAAAGAAAATACACATTTATGTTTTTGGTTTTAAAGCAAAAGAGATAATATAAGACAGGCAAAATGGTAATTTGGGCTGCAGCAGCTTTAGGAGGATCTTAAAGAACTGAAATACAAACCAGAAATAGAACATATTCTAGGGCATTTTATTTATAAACAAGATACTTGTTTTTAATTTTAAAACATACTATAATTATAATTTAATTTTTCAAAGTTCTTTTCTCTGAAACTCAACTTTTAACTTTAAAAATAAAAAAGCTATTTTAAAGTAGAAAAATTACAAGGATGAGTCATACAGAAGCTACAATATGCACGTACCAGACAGATCAATGAACAGCAAACTATTTCCAAAAACAATTTATTTTTAAAACTCATACTTGTTAAATATTTAATAACGTTTTTCAATATTCCAAATGAAAATAAAACCCATGCTGTATATCTCACAATTTTTTGTCTTGGAAATACAATTCTTATAAAGCTGCTTATAAAATCTAATGTGAGAGAAAATAGTTTAGCAAGAGGACACTAAACTATTCTAGGCTGTCAGCTGCAAGCACAGAAAATTCCAGAAAATTGAGCACTCCACAAAACAGAAGAAACAATCCAATCATGCCATACACTGATTGAGAAACCAGAAGTAAGATTTTAGTCAAGTGGAGGGGAAAAAAAAAAGCTCCAAAGATCCCATTTTTCACCTGTGCACTATAAAAAAATACAACACTCAAAAAATCTCAGACTTTTCACCCTTATTAAAACAGTTGAGAGAGACAGACCGACCGACCAAGCTACCTACCTGGTAAGCAAAATGCAGCAAGAAGCACTGCTAATGAGGACTGCACTTTTCAAGTGCTGTGTGTCAGCTGTGGTAGAAACAAGATATTTGCTTAACTGAAAACACAGCTGAGAGCAATGTACATGTGTAATCAGCATGAAATGGTGCAAGTCAGTAGCAGAGAGTGAATTACAGCCCTCCAATTCATCATTTGCCCATTACAGAGTTAAGCAATGGAAAGGACAGAACTTCCCATTGCACTGCCAATTTGAACAGCCCTTTGCATACGCCCGACGAGCAGATTCCTGCCTACATTAAATGTAAAATAACAAAGCAGTGTAATGCTCACCTGTATAGATAAGCTGCACAGCTTGAAAGCACACTCTGAAAACCTTACGCCTCCCAACCAGAGCAGCACAGAGCACACTTCAAAATCTGAAACACTAAGCTAGCTGCTGGCAAGAAGTTACTGCATGCTATAAACAAGTGCTGAAATTCATCTAAGATCAGATAACTCAGGCAATTGAAAGTTGAAGGAATGATCCTTGCCGGCCAGCAAAGTTCCTGAGAAGCAAACAGATACACACCAGATTTATACTCTGCAACCACGACAGGATTCTGGTTGCCCTGAGTAAAACACAGCTGCAAAACTAGAACAGGTACACACTAAACTGCATTGGATTCAAGTTCCTATTCTCATACAGCTCCACCCTGCATTCTTTTAATTCACTGTTTTTTAAAAGATTCTCCATTGTGCCTCACAAATGGAGGCTGGCACACTTTCCCTTGCCCCTTGCACCCAGGCAGCAGTTGGCCACAAACTGACATGAGAAACAGAAATTCAGTCCTGGTAGCATTCAAGCAGTTCAGTTTCTATGTGTATTTTTAAGACAGAAAAAATCCTAAAGCCAAGTGCTTTGTAATTTGCAAGAGAATTTACTTGGTAGAAGACACAATGATGTTTACACAATGCATCTGACAAGAGTCCCCTGGATTCCTTCTAGCAATTACATGTCAGAAATGATTTGGAAGGCAGAAACACATGGTCAAACCACGTCTAGGATTTCGGTAAGGTACAGAAAAGCCACTGCCACACAGATCAGCATTTTGATGGGCACAGCAAACTCTACACTGTTATACTTTATGCCACAGAGCTTCAACAGGAACTAGTATCCGTCATACATCAAATGCAGCACTGCTATAGCAAAGAGGTAACTTAACTATTCTTACTAATGATAATTACCATAAAAAATATACTTAAAAGAACTGTGGAATTGATATCTGTATGTGCAGAAAATTCACTTTTCAAACTGACTTAACACAACCGTCCATATTGACAGCATAGATTCCATACCACCAATGTGTTTACATTTTGCATAGTCAGTACTTTCTGTTACAGGAAAATTTAGGCTACTTTATAGAGCAAGAATTACTTTTGCTTTCCAATTCTACTCTACGTTTGTACACAGTACAAATGAAAGAAGAGTTGACAGCAAGTTGATAGGAAGTTCCGCCAAAGCTAACATAGCAGATGTTCAAGACCTTCTATTTTTCAAAAAATTAGTTCATTCTTAAAATTGAATGGAAGAATTGTACTTAGAAATGCCATGAACTAACTTAGAGGAAGACACATACACATCATTTTTCTCTAAAATTGGCTGTGATTTTACATTTTAAAGCAGCTGATATACAGGAAATGGGCTGTCACAGCATAAATTGTTTTCATAGGTTAAGTCTAGGAGGGTTTCTTAAAATTAATTTCAAGACTTATTCATTACAATGTGCTAAGGGGAAAGGCAGGTAACTATTCACACAAGCTGGCATTTTCATCTATTTTACACATTTGATGGCAAGAAAGAGATACCACTGGAAGGCAATTCAGTGAGACAAAACTGGCATCTTGCTCCAGAAAATTTTGTCTTAACTTTATGATGAAAGATGACCAGGGAAATGTGTCATACACGTTCAAACCAGAATCAACTTATGGATCAATTTAAAGTTTTGCCGTTGTCTTTCATGAGTTTTCAAAAGACCTACTTTGTTTTAAAGAATGAAAATGCAGACACTTTCAAGGTGGAAAATGCTTTTTCTTGATTAGTGTCTGCAGCAGAACAAGTATCCTTACAAAAACAAAATGTTGAATTTAACACTGTAAGCATCACATCTCATGAAAACATACATGCATTATCTGTAACTGTGGACCCAAGGGCACCTCTGCATCTGTTAGACAGGAGTCTCACTTCTCAAATGCTGGTGAGTGGTATTTTCTTTGGCTGTGGTCTCATAAACAGCTAGGTAAAATGCACATCTCACCTATGCCTTCACCTTTTCTGTGAGCTGCTTCAACTCATGAACCCAGCAGGAAAACATTCCCTTTTTAAACCCCAAGTTAGTTTTCCTCCAGTCATTGAGGAAAAAATCTGATGAGCGTGACAGTCAGTATGAAATAAGTTGCAGAAGCACATGGTCAAGAACAGGGAGAGGGATCAAAGGAGAATGAGGCCTTCTCCTTTTTGTAGCGGTAACCTTTAGATTGGCTCAATTCATTTCTTGAAAGTTCACATTTTGACTAAGGGATATTGCACCGTCCTCTTGGAGTGACGAAGAATCACGCTTTTCTGCAAAGCAGCAGCAGTATCTGTTGCTACTGTTCCACATTCAAGATGTCCATCCTAAATGCCGAACAGCCATTTTATGTCATTTGCATAAAGTTTATTTTAGCTGCTGTTTCACAAGGGTTTCCATGATCGCTTTGTAGCAGGGTTCAAAACAACTGTGCATAAATCATAAGCCAGCAGGATTTTAGCCAGTAACCCCACCCCGACAAAGTGGACAAGTCTCTGCTAGCATATATTCAGGAAAAACTATTTTGCAGGGTAGCATGACATACCCTTTCTGCTGTGGAAGTACCAGATATCGTCATTAAGCAAAGCATATAAGGGTTTGTTTTTATTGTGGTATTTTGGGCACAGAATTAATTAAGAGTCACTTTTCTTCTAGTTCCCAAAATTAAAAAGACAGGGCTTATCCTGGACTTAGGTATATATGTCCCCAGATAAGTAAATATTCTTATTCATACTGTAGTTATCTTAGTTCTACTAATATACATTAAAGACTTTTCAAGCTAGGGCAATTATCTTTATTGTTCTATTTCCCTTTTAGAATAAAAGAATTGACTTCAGTTCACAAAGGTAAAAATCAGTGGAGTTCAATATATTGTAAATAAAAAACCATGAAATAAAATTAGATTTACACACTCCTCAGGAAGATAATATAAGTCTTTCTGAAAAGTAAGAATATTTACATAGGTAACAGAGCTAGATGACTGTTTCTTATTAGAAACATGTTAGTTTACAGTAAAAATAAATAAATACTGTCTTGAAAGACTCACAAAATAGTTTTAACTGGAAAAACTCAGTAACAACACTAGTATCTTTCATCTCTTTGCTAAGCATCATGAGCACTTGTAGAGGACACTGGCAACTGCTGACTGAGAAGATCTGACAAAACCTGATGGATCCATCAGTTTATTGAAGTCCCTGAGGCCAGACACTAACTCTACTTTTGACAAATTAACTGCAAGAAGCCCTGTTGGTCATGGATCTTAGACAAACGTCTTAATCATCACGTCATTCTCTTCTCTGCAAATCTCAACTCATTCCCTATAGAGAGTAATCTATTCAACGAGATGAACTGAGGAAATAACCTTCAAAATAAATTATAGAAAAATAGGGCCCGCTGCTGAGCCATAATAAATGTATAGTTTCTGACTGTTGAAATTTTGAGAGGTCTAACTTGGGTTTCCCACATCTCACTGTCTACTGGGGCATGTAATGCATGTGAGAAAGGCACCACAACTACCATTCCCTCATCAGCCTCTAGTATTTCACTTAATTTGCTCTTCTTACTGTTCACAAAACTAAAATACTAACTCAACATAATTTTTTGTCATTCCCGTGAGAAAATAAATTTTAAACATCTCAGTTCCATACTGAATTTATTTTTAGTTTTGGTTCAGCTATTGAAAGTACATGATTCACACTAAAATTAAAATACTAAGCATATGCATTTGTGTGTATGTGTCTGTGCAAAGTTCAAATGGAGAAACTCACAGGATTAAAATGAAACTCAAATCTTTACCAAGTTGTGGCCTAATAATTCTTCCTTTAAAAAAAACCCCAACAACCAAAATTATGCTATCATATATGCTGTAAGCATGAGAGATAAGTCTCTTAGAAATTTAGCAATCAACAATCAAACTTGTCTGTATTTCTGAAAATTATGTTCAAATGGAAGATCTCAAAACTACAATACAAAACAATCAACAAAATTGAACTTATTGCTAACTATTTAATATATGCACAGGAAAGAAGATAAATTTGAAATTACATTTAGCAACAATTACAGCCACTCAAAAAGATCTCAACCTTTAGATTTAAGGTTTATGTGAAACAAATTTGGAGATTCTCTGGCTTTTGTACAGACTTTTGTAGCTTATCACTGTAGGATCAGCTTTGTAAGCAATTTGTGCATGTGCCTAATGCCAAACAGGTAAATGCAAGCATTTTCACTGCAATAGCGATGTGCATGCATTATTATATTCTACTTTCAGATGCCTCACAGTTTCATCAGAAGCAGAAAATTTTAAGTCAGAGAAAGAATAAACAGTTTTAGCAGAAGTCATAGAACAACTACCTAGTTTTAGACTGAAACAGGAAACTTATACACTCTACTGTGAATGCCTTCCTGAAGTTTGAAAACAGATTTTCAAAACTTAACTAGTTACTGTTCTTTGAATTTCACTGAAAAACTAAATGCACTTGCATTTTCAAAAATGTCCCCTCATTTAAGTATGAGAATAAAACTTTTCCCAGCTGGAAACACTTTGGCCTCCTAAAGTTGTGTGAGACCAAGCTTTTTTTAGAGAAGCTTGGAGAATTATAACTTTAAAAGGCTTATTTGTCTTATAGAAACTGCTACTGTTTACATGCATATGTACATGGACCCTTATCATAGTAAAATAAGTTTATATACATAAATACAACTGTAATTTATAAGTTTATATAGATTAACACAACTATAATTTAAAGCTATGAATAGTTCATAGATTTGTATATTTCACACAGACTAAAATAGTAAATTTATAACACAACATTCTGGGTGGGGAGAGGAAATAAGTTCATCAAGAACAGTATCTATCCTGCAAACTTCTAGCGTAGATTTTGAAGGTTATTTACAGTTTGAAATCTATTTTTGATATCTGTGTACTATACTACCAGTGGATGATCTGCATCTCTAATAACAGAAAATTGCACCGGAAAAATTCTTTTTCATTGACAGACCTGCCAGCTCCACTATAACACATGCAATGTAAGGTATTTAATTTATCAACTGTTCTGCTCCCTCGACATATAACATGAAAGAGCAAAAACTGTATCACATAGCATGAAACTGTCGATTGAAATAAAGAAAGATATATTTTACATAGTAATTTTCTTTCAAAAATAAGGGGAAAGGTCCTAAATCACGTAAAAATGGTTATAGAACCAAACCTGATACAGTAGTTCACTTCAACTTACTACCTGTTCAGCTTTAAAGCCGTATGAAAACAGAAGATATTTAGACAAAACTTCTTAATTCTAGAACTCCTACATATATTAGATACATTAACCTGTCTAACCAGTTACTCAACCATGTCCAAATTTAGTTCGTCAGCACAGTACAAATAAGACACAATAGTCTCATTTTACATGCTGCCACGTACAGTGTTATGCAACCAGCCAGTAAAACATTTCTGCAACAGGAAAACAAAGAAACACTTACAGAAGAAAAAAAAAAAAGTGTAAAGCAGCAAGAGAACAATAAAAAGAGGCATTTTTTCCCTGCTTTATCGTGTTGCCAAAGGCACTCACACATGCAGACAAGCTGACCATGTATGTTCACTCCTTTGTTGGAGAAGATCATGCAAGAGGCTTTCCAATACAGATTTTTACCTGTTGAAGCATTTCTTCTGTAGCATTCAGTTTTAACTGATGCCCCTCAAGACAGATTTCTAAGTCCCGGATTTTCTCTCCTTGAGCTTCCACCTGGTCTGTAAGAACACTCACCTGTAATTTGAGAAGAGAAGCACAACGCTACTGAACTGACTGTAAATAAGTTTCAATTACCTTATACAATTAACATCCAAATACACATTTTAACAGCAAGTTCTCTTTTAAAGTCCTCAATGGTTTAATATTCTCGTGCACTGCAATAACCTGCTCTATCAAGATAGAGAATTTTTCAGTCTTATTTATATCTTGCATCAACCCCGCCCTCTGACCCCTCCTCCCTCCTTAATTATTTTGTTTTAATATAAAAAAAGAAAGAGCATTTCTAGAAGAGATGAAGAGCTACGTATAGGTAGCCTGACTCAGTTCACACAAATGTCTGAAAAACTGGAAAGCACCAAACAAGAACATAGGATATTGAAAATACTTTAAGTGGTTTTGGAGCATGCATCGCCATTTCAGGTTCCGTTGGCATTTCACTCCCTAAAATGGATAAACAATAAAACTGTTCATTCGGAAACCAACCAATTACCTTACTTCTTACAAGAAGAGAAAACCAGCTTACCTATCAATAAAGCGTTCTGAAGTTATAAAGAATGCAATGAGTAAAAGGCATGTTTTAGCAGCGGCAAAGTTCTATTCCAAGAAAAATTCCCAGGCTTTGCAAGCCAAAACATGAAAGCAATAGAAGCGAGATACAGACAATGAATCCCAGGAAAAGAAACAATAAGCAATACTGGTAAAGAACTGTGGGAATGGTGGGACAGACCAGTGAGTGTGTAATAAGAAAAACTGAGCAGCCTAACTCAAAGCTTGCAAAGCTGAAAAAACACTCAACATAACGTTAGAAAGATGGGAAAAACTCCCAGTGTTCATTCCTATCTTAAGCAGCACATACATGCTTTATATTCATTTTCACTATTTATTGATATAAAAGCCTTGATTATACTAGAAAATTGTTGCTTCAAACAAAAAAGCAACCTTAGGTGTTTAAATTCTGGTTTGAATGAAATGCGTCAACAAACTATAACAAATAACAAATCTGTGCTGTCACATCCAGTTCTGCAATACCTTTATTAAATAAAAAAGAAAAAGTACAGTATGCGGAAGTGAAACTTTTGAGATGTACCCGCTACGCAGGATTTCTAAAACCCAAGAAATGAACAACTGAGTTCACTTCGGGGAAGCTGCAGAGGGAGTGCCTACGTGATCCCTACTTGTTTTACCTGCAAACATAATGACAAGCATGCCTGGGAACAGAACAAAAAAAAAAAAAAAAAAAAAAAGAGGACTATTTTATTTTTTCGCCTTTAAAGCAGTTGGCTCTAGGGTAGAGTACAGATGATAGGAAGGAGTGGGTGGCTGCAGATGGCAAGGGGACACATTCAAGCTGGGGCAGGGGGAGAACTCCCTGCAAGGAAGTCTGTTGCTTATGTACTTTTTTGTTTTGCTCCCATTAGCCGAGTGATGGCACACAAAAATCCCCTGTGAGGCCAGGAAGCAGGAAGAAACAAACAGAATCCTCTCCTTCAGTCTCATGAAAGTTCCAGAGAAAGAAAACAAGCTCTACTTAAAGGGTTGGATAAGCCTCCAATTAGCCTTGTTACCTATAAGGAAAACTATCTTAAATGTGACCTGCAAAGGAATTCAGTAAAACAGCAGCTTTAGAAGTATGTATTGGCTGTTCCAGTAGTTAGGCTGAGAGGCACATTAGCCACTTTCAGCTCATATTTTCCCCTCTGTTCAGGATCACATCTGCCAGACTCTTCAGAGAATCAGTAGGCTGCACACAGAAGGTAACCTCAGCGTATGCTACGCTGGCAAGTCCATCCTGCCTTGGCCATGCAATACCCTCAAGAGTCAGCCCATAGATAATATTTTCTGTAAATACCGACAGAAGCGAGGCATATTGAACAATTAACTAGAAATCAGATGGTATAAGGGTTTAAAACATCTTTGTGAAAAAAAACCAACACCAAAAAAACCCCAACCCAACAAACACCCAAAGAAGTACACTAGCTCCTGTCCACAGCCACTGAGCTCTAAGAAGGTACCCAGATAGATGCTGGAGCATTTGCAGACCGAACAGCAGAAGCAGGTTTCACGGTAGGACTCAGCTTTGGTGGACGGAGATAGCGGGCGCTGCCTGTGCCCACTACGAGGGGCCTTTGTACTGCTGCTTCTGGAGCAAGGCTGATGCAAGACTGGAATGGTCCCAGCCTCATATTCCCTGCAGATGACAGCTACAGACCACAGTCACTGGCACAACGTAACATGAGCTACAGAATAGAGGTGCTGTTTCCCATGGCTTTCTCATCCTTCATGCCTATGGTATGAACCCAGAAACGTAACATGAGCTACAGAATAGAGGTGCTCTGTTTCCCATGGCTTTCTCCTCCTTCATGCCTATGGTCATACCCAGGAGCCAGGCTGGTACCAGCAGACTCCCTCAGGCCAGTGTAGCCTCAGCATGGGACTTGCCCATGTTCCTCATATTTGACTGCTTAGATAAAATATGCAGAACTGGTGTAAATCACGTTCTAACACCAGCTTCATCTTGGCACTGTTGTTGTTGTTGATGATGTTCATCTACCAGATTGGGATTTTTATCTATTTTATTTGCCTGGGGTTTTTGGAGTTCTACTGCAATACTCTGCAGTGGGATAAGAAAATGCACAAATACTGACTAAGCCTCTTAATTTGATGGGGATGTGATGGCAGTAAAAGGTAAGTGACAATTCTACATCTGATTTTACTACATTATTTTTGAGAAAAACTCTAGACAAGTCTTGAAACCGCATCATAAAAGCCTTCTTTGCAAGTTTGGCTGGTTGCATTCTACAGGTACCTAATTGTGTGAATGAAGAAATAGTTACTAAAAATCAGCAGGACAAAGACAGAAAAAGTACATACTGAGCAGTAGCCTGGAACAGTCTTCAAGAATATACAAGCACTGGAGACTAGCAGTCCTGTTACATCCACAAAAGCTGACACACTTTGAACACCAAGATTCTGCTGAGCAGTAGCCTGGAACAGTCTTCAAGAATTTACAAGCACTGGAGACTACCAGTCCTGTTAAATCCACAAAAGCTGACACACTTTGAACACAGATCTGTACAAGCCCACCAGCATGCATGACCATCAGCAACTGGCTGTACAGCACGTACAGCATCCAAGGTGACAATAGCTGCTACATGCAGACAAAAATTACCAGACTATACATGCATGTGATGAAACAAAGGAGGCCTTCAGAGCCAAAGCCACAGGTGCATCAGTACCACCTTCTGCTTCTGAGCAAACAGCTGACTTTGGCCTCCTAGTTGTTGCTCCAATTATGAGTTGCTCATGTGTGGTTAATAACCACTTGATTAAGAAAAGGTGTTCTAATAAGTACCAGTTGTGATGCTGTCTCCAATGACCTGATTCCCTCCCAGAAAGAAAGGGAATTTGCAGCACACCCTTAAATACTTAAATTTCATCCAGAAGTTTGTTTTTCATTCAGGACTTTTTTTCCTAAATATGGCAATAGCAATTTTAGTTTAACAATAATGAAAAAATCCAACTAAGCCTAAGCTTATGGCTCACAAACTGTTTATTTAACAACAGCAGTGAGAATTCTCAGTAAATTCTCAGTAAATTA
Source organism: Calidris pugnax (assembly GCF_001431845.1). Classification (NCBI taxonomy): domain Eukaryota; kingdom Metazoa; phylum Chordata; class Aves; order Charadriiformes; family Scolopacidae; genus Calidris; species Calidris pugnax. The sequence goes on along the minus strand of NW_015090807.1, from coordinate 310,278 downwards.
ACACAAGTGTGAACAGAACATACAGGATAAAACATACTTACAGAAACTACTAACTGAAAGTAGGGAGAATACCTACCCAGTATAGTTAAGTTCTGTTTGATATAAATATGTATACTTCTCATATGTTTTTGTAAGCACAAAGAGAAAAGATACGCAAAGACCATTTAAAGAATCTTCAGCTTCAGTTTTAAAAAGCATGTAATGTACAGTTTAGTAATAATGAAAACATCCAGAGAAAAAATTAAGGGTTTTTTGGTACATGTGTTTTCTCCAGGAAGAAAACTTACATGGGACAGTGGATCTGTTTGAAAAAGGCTTGGTAAACTGAGAAATGGGAAACCTGGAAGATCTTAGGCAGCATGCATTTTACTGTCAATTTTTCCATTTCCCCCTTTTTTTTCCCCCTTTGGTACAGAGCACATGCAGGAAAAATATCAGCTCTATCTACCTGCCAGTCTTCCAGTTCATTAAAAACGTTGGCATGCAGAACCTAGAAAAAACAACTGGTACAACCTAACAAACCTAGAATAAGAACTACTACCACAGCATTGTCTTGGGAAGCCACACCATTATTTTTAAGTTGGTTTTTTTTTTCCTTCTCATTCTTTTCCTTCTTACTGCTGTTATTGCCCTCTCCTTTACTAAGCTACCCCACAATGAAATCAGTCACATGGATCATACACATTATAAATTAACTCCTGATTAAACATAGTTATACTTGGTGACCTGCTAACATGTTTAACAGAAAATACTGTCACTTCAGCTTTTATTCACTGAGTATCAACTATATAGACAACGTTCCCTTTAAGACATACCTGCAGTATGAGCGATTCTTTATCACCTTCTAATCGTGCCAATCTTTCTTGATAAGTTTCATTATTAGATGAATGATGATTCACCTGTGACTGATGGGAAAAGAGTGCTATGAGAATTTTTACAGATAATATTAAAATTTCAAGCAATAGTTAATGAAAAATTATACATCGAGTGGTTGTTACAACAGAAAAAGCATGCAAAATGTGTCTGCAGACCAAACCTGTTTATTTCATGTGCATTAAACCTTTTGAATGTAATCATTTTAGCTGCATTTTGAATATTTTCTCATTTTAGCAATCACGAATGGCATATGAATAGATTTGATATTTTCTAGCATATTATCATTTCATTGGGAAACACCATCTTATCAAGACAAAAAACATTTAATTTGAAATATCTGGTCTCAACAGCCTTTTGCCAAAGTCAAAGAATCTTTCTGTTTTTTTTTAAATGGTTAAAAAATGCCATATGTATTATACCAGTCCTATAAATTACTGAAAGAAAAATATAATTTTTTTTTGTTAGCAATTAAGAAATTATTTAAATTACCAAATTATTATCAGGAACTACTCTAACTGCGTAACCACTTATGGATTTCTAAATGGCTCTATGGAGCAAGACCTTCTAAAATATGGCTTGTTCCTAACTATTATGTCCCACTTCCTATGGATTTTAATAATTCAGAGCAAACCGCCACATTTAAAAAAAATCTGCAGATTTATTATAAAAAAAAGTTTAGAAGAGTCCCATAGCTTCATCCTGCATAATAAAATATTGTGTAACTGTGGGAAAAACCTTTTCACACACCCTTGGGCCATATTTCTCTTCATATTGCCCATATAGTAACACTGATATATTTTCATCCTAGGATCCTTTTTTAACAGTCTTATTAAGCTAGCATCCTGTCCTTCATCTTGTGTTTACTCATCGTTTCTGCTTAAATGTATAACCTTGCACTAGCCTATACTGAATTGTGTCCTATTGTTTATATTGTTTTCCTATACATCAGGCTGCTTCTTATGTCTGAATCATGTCCATCAGCATGGGCCTTGTGCCCCTAATTAGTATCACCTATAAATTCACTAAGTTTGGTCCTTATTCCCTGTTTTAGAGGGTCAACAAGAGCACAACAATGAAGAACAACATGTGCAGAACCTCACTCCACACCTCACTTATTGGCATTCATTGTCAAAAAAATATGTTAACTCTACTCAGAATATACTTTTCTCTCTATCTTGTGATCAGTTTATAGCAGGTACAACTAAGATTCAAGACCTCACACAAATATGCACATGTGAGTGCAGAACATACACAAACAGAAGTCTCAGACAAGTGAGTAAGTTACACTGGCACCTGTGGGGAGATGGCCCACTGACCAAGTACATAATGTCCTTAAAGGAATGGTGACTTCACTCCCTCTTCCTCTCACAAGTAAATTTAATTTCTTAGAATTTCTGTATCCTAACATCTCTGTCCATCTTTCCTAACATCTCAACGTAATTTTTTCAAGTCTTCTTTTTTTATTAGGAAATACCACCCTCCCACCCCCACTACGTTTATAAAACATGCATCTTCAATTTAATTTAGGCCCTTTGTTAGTCTTAAAGTTCATTCCTTATTAACTTTTGTGGTACTATAATGAAAATAAAGGATCCTTCTAAGTAAACAACATGCGTTTCTGTAGGTCTGCCTAGATAATCTTTTGACCTCAGTTATGCATCCTCAATCCTCCTGCCTGCTTTGTTAGTCCACTTAGAGAGCAAAGTCTTTACTGTAGTTTAGAATAGAAAATCTTCAGCTTTGGTGGCTACGTTTCCATTAGGGTTAAAATGCCATTACATACCATGAAATGGAAAGCCAACAGGCCTTCCCCAGAATCTCTCTGGCTCATACACAACATTAGGGAGACTTTCCTGCACCTAGATCATCAAGTATTCGGGGAAGAACAGCACACTCTTGGCAGGAAAAGATTCTCTTAATGACAAAACCTGGTAGATTTTGCATCTTTCTGCCTGCCATCATTTCCTAGGTTAGATTTAAGAAATATACCTGTAAGCACTTGTGTAACCACTCCCCCCCAGCCTTACAGGCACAGTGAGTTAAATTACTGCCAACATATTTTTATATAAGCAATCTCCCAAGAATCCAAAACAGTGTTCAACATTTTGCGTAATCAGTAATTCAGTTCAATATCAAATCACAAATAAGATATTTTACTACACTCACATTTACCAAATGTATAGCGTCTGATGATGTCTGCTGCGTGAAATATCCTCTGCTGGAAGTCCAACACTCAATACCCATGCAAAACCTAGTAAATCCCACCCATGTGAACAGAAAATGGAAAACAAAAAAGAAAAAAAAAAGAACCCTGCCAATAGGTCAGGCAGAGAGTGCTCAGAGGAAAGTCCAGTAGACAGAAAATGACCTACTAAATAAAAGTGGCTGATTGACACGCAGCAGTTGTTTAAGACTTGGGAAAGCTTTGTGGCATGCATAAAGACAAGATAAAACAATGTAATGTGAACCAAGGCCATCTGTGGATGGTTGGAGTGCATTCTACAGTTGTGAAAGTCAGTACTGAGAAGAAACTGAGCAAGTATAGTTAGCTATCATATGTATCAGCAGCAATGAATATAGGACCTACAACACTGAAGTTGTGAGACTACAAACCACTCAAGTCGGTGTAAGAGCTCACAAGCAATAAACACTGAGCTTTTGTAACCACACGACCAAAAGGCTGATTTTCCACAAAGATGTTATTTCAGAAGATGTAGCCTTAAAGACCAAAAATTATTACCTAGGCTCCACAAATTATAAGCTAAGTATGTTAATTATATTTCATGTAATGAAAGAATGAGAGAAATTGCATAAAACATGTAAAACATGTAAAAAGTTTAAGATAACACAATTTAATAGTTTAACAGCCATCAGATTGCATCAGATATTAACATAAAACATTTCCTCATGAAATTCCAAATCAATTGTTTCTCCTGGCTCTAGGGAAAAAAAAAAAAAAAAAGAAAAAAAAAAAGAAAAAGAGGCTTTTGTATTCTATCACTTGCTTCAGATTCTTCATCTTTTGTTTCCAAATCTCTCTCTGGAATATGCGCTTTTCTCTAACTCAGACATAATATTGGTAGCTGCTGGAAACCTGACTAAGTATCACTTGCATGATCAAGTCATTAGAGAGTCCTCTTCCAAGAAAAAGGCTTAAATATTCCTTCAGAATATATGACACACAAAAATCAGACTTTAGAGTATGATTCAACAGCTTTAATTTAAAATGGGGATAATCAGCAAAAAAAATAAAAGGGTGTGGCAAGAAAAGGAATAAATGTTTGGTGGACTCAGCTAAACCAATTTGCAACAGCCTTCTCAGAGCCCAGTAAGTACAGAATGTTTTTTTTTCTTGCATGTTATTTTAATAGGAAACAATTCAAAATGCAGGTTACTGTCAGACAGAATGACAAGCATTGTATAGTACTTCTGTACAGATGTTCTCTTCAGAAGCTTCTGTAACAGAACTTCTAGCTGAATCTTGATGGGCTGTAAAAGTAAGCCCCTTAAAGCAACTACACACGCAAGACAATAACATTGAATACAGGCCAGTTTATGTTCTCCTCATGTGCTGTTTCAGTTTCAGCTCAAAGAATCTCCTACACAGATAATTTTAAAATAAAATTACCAACTTATGAAGTTGATCAAAACACTGTCATACAGAAATATGTCACTAATACTATGGATCTCATATTGGGATGTGGAGGGGGGAAGAGCTGGGAGAAGAAACCTGGCAGTCAAGAGTGGTGATTTGTGAGCTTTTTCAACAAGTCACTTGCCTCTTTTAGAAGACAGATTATGTCATAACCTTTCTTCTTATTCAGTCACATGAATCACCTTCAGTTCCACAGAGAACTGAATAAGATGCCTGTGGCAACTATAATACTTGTGTTAATGGGGAAGACCACAGACATGCTTGATGTACTGTCTTTTGTTGCAGTTTAGAAGATGAGAACAAGGAGTATAGCAAGCAGAGTTCAACCAGTCCTCCCACGAGCTACTAGCAGCACAGAAATCATAGTACTATATTTCAATACAAGAAAATGTACCTTGTAGACTTTTTCCAGCCTATTTGAAGTTTATAATATTTAGAAGAGTATGGACTTTCCATCTCTATTACTTTTTTCCAGTCAGTAAAATTTATGTTATTAGTCACAGTCGTTGCTATTGTATAGTGATGAGTGAGTAGTCTACACAGTAAACATTTTTATTTTGGCATCTGACTATGGATCTAATACAAACTTAATCTCTCAGCATGTTAGCTCTACCTCAGATACACACATTTATTCAATGTACTTGAGGAGGAGGAGAAGGCTGGAACATGACTTCTGGATCTGCAATTCTTGCCTTACATCTGAAGATAATTAATAAAGCAACAACAGGATTTTCTATTTGCCGTTGTTCCTTGTTGGTTAAGTGAAAGTGGCAGTTACTTTGAAAAAGCTAACAGCCTATAGTATGAAATGAATTAAAGACAGAGCTAGGTAAATTTCTGTAGTCCTTAAAATAAAATAACTTTGACCAAATATTAATATTTTTCTGGATAGTTTTTCCTAATATTAATATCTGTTTTCTCCTCCAGACAGTCACATTACTTAAAGGAAGATACCCTTACAAAAGTCATAAGATTCACCCTCGATATCATAAACTTAACGGCTATAGCATGGGTTTGATTGCTCCACCTCTTCCTAGTACACATTAGCATCCAGAAGAAAGGAAAGAAAAGCCCAGGAATAACGTACACCTGTTTCAGGTCAGCCATCAGCTCTGTGCTGTATGCCCTTCAAAAGGTAAGTCTAAAGCAAGCTACAAGAGCCATCAGACCCTTGCACGTTATAAGGCGGCATCTCTCTTTCAAAAGGAAACTTCTTACCATTGTACAAAGTTTTCCAGAGACAAGAGACCTTCCATTTTGCTCATTCCATCCACTGCAGTTCAAACAGCTCAGTTAATTTACAATGCCCTTAGAAAGCCCATAATAGTGTTTGTAGTAATTATTAGCATTAATGTTTGCAATGCTTATTAATAATTTGTGGTCATACTTACATGCCTATGTACCAAAATGAGGGTTGTGCCATTTTTATTTGGAATGGTGTGTACCAATTAAGGCCAAATGGAAAGATAACAGTAAGGCAACAGGACAACAGATGAAATTGTATGTGAACCCTCTAACCTAAACCCCTTGGGAAAAGCAAAGAAAGTTTGCTGAAGAGGAGACACTGTCTGTTTCAGCTAGGGGGGAGTGCCTCAGGTTCCTTAGCTTGCAACAGAAACTTTTAAGAGTGACAGATTTAGGCTTAGGCCCTGTAAAAGAACCCAACATCTGCAAAACACTTCCTACAAACTGCCACCAACTACTTTATGAGAGCTATGCTGCAGCCTTAGCTGGACTGTTAAAAGTGCACTGTATATGCACAAGAGCTTTTCCATAACTTTCTAGAAACTCTGCTGAGAGATGTGCCTCCCTTAATAATTCCTGTGGACTCCTTAGCTGGGGTTATTGCCTTACTAACAAGGTATCCTTGAATATCTGCATTACACTTATAAAGCTGCATGAAACCAGGGCACTACTATGTGCCTAAGCCAGGTATCATTCAGCTTCTCAGACACAAAAAGCTACCCAGGACAGTTCTGAAATTGCCAAAGTATGACATGCCATGAAGTACAGCATGGGTGTACCCATTGCAGAATTTTGTCTTTCTGATATCAGGTAAGGTATTACCAGAGAAAGCTGTTTCTTTTGTGAGAAATACTACTGCAGACTAATAATTATTATTACTGGCAAAAGGCAGAAAAAAGTAAACCGGAGAAAAACAGTAAACAAAGGAAAACACATTAACTATGCCTCATATACAGCTACAACAAGGCTAAATTGTTTTTTGGCTCTGTCCACCTTCTCTTACATTTTGCTGCCCACTCCGTCCATTTTTGGCACAGCACTTTTCAGAGCTCATCTTACCATCAAGAAAGTTCAATGGAAAGAGCTGAAGTACAAAACCTTATTTCAATTTGATGTAACTGCTACCGTTGCATGATGTTCCTATACACTTTATGTCACAAGACTACTGCTTAAACAAAAACCTCTATTCTGAATCTGAAAATGGTGTCTGAAAATAGCAGTTTTAGCTGTCATTTTGCCTGCCTGGATCTCGTGATTTTTGTATTTGTTTGCTTCCCTAACCCAGTCCAAGCCGCAGATACCATGCAAATCTAGCTTAGCCAACCACTGCAACATCAAAACCAGCCCTGGTCTCTGAAGTGATTTCTGCTCATGATGAAATTGGAGCCATTTTTGGCATACTTCACCAAGGGTTTATGGCAGTCTGTTGCAGTGCTCTCTGTGAAGTGCCATTTGTTACTCTGGAGGGTACTCGTACTTTCATTAGCAGCCAAAGAGCAACAGCTTATGATTGCAGGCCCTGAAATCCTTATATGCTATCAAAGTCAGTGCCAGACATGTGACATTAGGATTCTTGAACATGAGAACTTAATAAGCAACTTAGATTGTTTCAACTTTTTTTTTTTTTTACTCACTTGTCAAAGGAATTTAGGAGCAGACTGCTTAAGTTCTCCTGGGAACAATGCAAGATTATTTTTCACATCTCTTCCCTTCCCCCACGTGCTCACCCCTTTACAGAGCTTGCAAGGAAAAGCAGCAGCCTTCATGTTCCCCTTTAAATACCCTACGTAAAAGGAATTGCATGCAACAACAGTAACAGCATTATTAATTTCTGTAAAAGCCTGTGCTACATCTGAACACAGTATCCTTTCTGAACATCTTGAAAAATCATTCTAAAGACACTTTGTGATAACCCCTGCAAGTCTGTGAGCATTTCAGTGTAAGACTTTCTTCACTGAAGGCATTTCTTGAGCCCTTTCTCATTATGTTATTGTGCTCAGTGTATCCTGATTGCCACACAACCTAGTAACAGCACACCTTAGGCTTTTGTTTGCAAACCTATCTTTTTAGAAACTAGATTTAAACCAGGAAGCAAGGGTGGCAGACATATTGTATTCAAAACCTCATTTAAATAAAAAATTAATATGTGATCTCAAAAACACTAAAGAGCTATTTAGCTTTAACTGCAGAGAGCACAGGTTAAACTAATAGTATAATGTTACCACTTCCTGTTATCTCTTCTCCTTCACTATCCCACTCTCTATTTAATCCCCTCCCCATCCACACTCAAGAAACGTAAAAGTTTCCAGAACCTGGTGTAAATATTTTGTAAATAAACTTTAAGATTCTCAAGCTTTTATTAAAGACTGACATAGACTTTGTATTCATTCAAGAAACTACCCAAATTAAAGTTCATAATCACATTCACATTAAGTATTTATCTACATTTTGTTGATATACCTTGTAAAAAAATAGAGTGTATGTGCATATGTATACATGTGTGTTTTTAATCCAATCTGATACAGAAGCACTAACATAAATGGCATGCATAGAGTTTGCAAGGGAAGTACACAGAGGTTAAAGTAGATTTTAAAAGTGTAACAAGATGTGCTGCTTACATGACCCACAAATTAATATTATAATTAAAAAACCCCAGTATACTGTGAAGGATCTATTCACATCCCATTCATAGATTTTTCAAACACTGAAAAATAAATACTTAGAACCTAAAGAAATCTAAAAGCTGACAAAACCAAAGTGATTTTTTCTGAGGTGATGAGACAACTGCACAAACCTACTTTTTTTTCTCTTACAGGAAGACAAAAACAATCTCATGCAGATAATTCATGTTCAGAGAGATCATTACAAAATTAGGATTTTAACAGCACTTAAAAAAAAAAAATTCATCAAGAGTAACATGCACAGGAAAAAAGTACATCCATTTTTACCCAAAACAAAGGCATCCTGAAAGGTCTCATACAGTTACCCCGATGAAGAATTGATTAAGTGAAGAACTAGTACAAATAATTTTTCATTTTAAAGCACAACATGGTAAACAACATATTCTGCTTTTCTGCCATACATTCCCATGAAGGGTTTGCTTTATTGTACTGCAATCTCAAGAAAGCACGAGCACTTGCTAGAATCTATTGCCATTTGTTCAAAGTTTGTTCCTAGATTTTAATTTTTAAAGACAAAGACAGCTGATTCTCTCCCCTCCCTAAGCCTCTTCCTCCTACGCGAAGAAACGTCTTTAATTCATTTCTCATGAAGAAACTTACAGTATTTTGTCTGAGGCACTCAATAGGTTTCCTGTCGCAAAGCTGAGAATTCTGACTCAGATTTGCTAAAGTGCATTTACAAAGAGAAAACAAAGCCCAGCAAATCACTTACCCTCTTTAGCCATGTGAAGTGCTTGTAAATATCAATCTCACCATCCATGCTTTGGGCCCATCTCAGCAGTCACATTCCCAGGGTTAAAAGAAACTTTCCGAAGCAAGCACACGGCTTTGTTTTACAGGATAGAGCTGTGACTTCTTCCCCTTTCAACCTTCAACTTGTAAAATCTTGAATGCGTGGTCACATTTTAAGCTAAATCTTCTGCCTCTGTCCCACAGTTCTTATCCCAAATGCTTCTCACAGATGTATATATAACACACAACTGTATAAACTTCAGACTCTCCCCCAAACATCTGGTTTTTTAAAACAGCAGATCAGTTAGCAATGAGAACAATGTAACTCTAAAAACTTCAAAAATATAACTTGCTAAATGATCTTTAAAAAAAAGTTCTTTCAAGAATAGTATAAATCTACGGAAACTGTTCCCTTTTAATGTTGAATAACAAGCTAAAAATTATTAAGCTGTCACTGAGAAACTATTTTCAAGTAATGCCTTCTCTGGCTTTCTGTTTCAAGAGTGGCTGGAACTCATTACCAAAGACCCCCTATTTCCTGTCTCTGTTTTACTCCCTGTTTATCGTAACACTACTCAGCCTTCTCAGTTTATTTCAGGCTCAGACTAAACCTAAAAATAAGTTCTACTCTTTGAATTACTTGCCTGTCCTCTCAAAGACATTATAAAAGAGTAGGAATTCAAGGACGATCTTGCGGATAAGTTAACTATCCCATAAACACTGCTATTGCCAAAGGGGCAATTTTCCATCTTAACAAAAGATGATGATACCCCTCTAAGATTTTTGTCTGCTCCTGCTGAAGCCAAAGTCTCATAGCATGGCAAATTTTCAAACTTGCAACACCAAGACAAATGCATATGCAAAGCAATGCTCTGGCAAGAAGCAAAGTTTAAAAGTGTTGCCTGTTACTGCGGTGTCCTCTAGTGCTTCCACACAGTAGTTATGATTAAGTTCTACTTTTTCCCAATAAACTCCAGTTTCCAATGCTGTATCTTCCACAAGTTAAAAGTGGCTTTGGCCTTAAACTGGGCAACTGATTGTTCTGCACACAAGAACAACTGCTTGGGCAATGCCTATTAAGACGGAAACACAGCTGTCCCCATGGGATTTTTGTGATCTCAGAACATTTACTCATCTCCCCATTTTCCCTATTAAGACGGAAACACAGCTGTCCCCATAGGATTTTTGTGATGATCTCAGAACTTTTACTCATTTCCCCATTTTTTTCAGTTTCTACAGCCAAACTTGCTTCTGCACTTAAGAAGTAGGACAGCAATTGGGAGGAGCCAGTGTCAAAGTTACCCATTACACTAATGATATATACAAAGAACTCAAATGTTGAAGCTGTATAATGCCCTGAAAAGCAATTCTTTCAAGACCTGCCTCAGCCATCTACCCACATTCTGAACTGTGGAAGTCACAGATACACGAGTTTCCAGAAGGGATGTGAGACTTCATCATTTCATCCATTCTTAATCCTTTTGACTTGACAGACCTCTTTTTAGATTCTTCCATGACACAAAGTAAAAGGAAAGTATATAAACCTAGTCTTCCAGCTTTCTTCATTTATTTATTACATGTTGTTAAAGCCATAGGACAAATATTCAAAAAATATGACAGGTTTTTAAAAAAGTCTTCTAAAGGTGCTAGGATACCTGAAATCACCAGTAAATGTGACAAGATCAAAGAAGTGTCAGTTTTCAGAAGTGAACCGTGCCTCAAGACAGATCTGAAGAGGGCTTGGATTGCTCTGTACGTAGAATTTATTTATTCTACACGAGTTGTAGAAGCATTTTATGCTATCTTAAAGTTGATGAGAGCAGCTATTTCTTGAATAGCTCACATTATCTGGCAACAGCTTTAGTCAATGGTCTGCTTAAAAAAATATATAATAGAAATTAAAATGTACTTAGTGCACTTCTCTATGTGTGACAGCCTCTGTCATGGCTGACAAACTGAAGACTGAATAGGGGTTCTCTTGACATAAAAACATGACCCCCCTACGGCTCAAGACATTTTTGTCCCCACAAAACCAGTTATCTAACTATGGAGAACAGCAAATACATTAAATTTTATCTTTAAGTACTACATCTCCCATAGCACCACCACGACAGAGACGCAAGTTCTGCATTTAATCCAGTTCAAAACATAGGCTTTAAGACTCTCATTTCAGGCTTATGTAGGGAAGGAGGAAACACACCTCTTAAAACATTCCACTACACATCATCTCTTAATGGTGTAGTTTTTCATTTAAAAAAACTACATGAAAAGTATATTATGCCACCTATTAGTGCCTCCGTGTAGCACCTGCAGCTAGATGAGCATCCATTTCTCCTTTTAAAAGTATTTAAAATGACAAACGTACCTTATTTCTGCCTTGTCATTTGTCCTGGATTTCATGCAAAGGCCTCTTGACTCTGTTAGTCATTCTTCCTGATTAAAAGGTAAACGCGTCTGAATTTTCTGCATCTTATCAGCCGCGAATGTTGACAACATACATTCCAGCCAGTCACATGTTCACTTTTAGCCTGTCACCTGCATGCTGAACTTTACATCCTGCTTGAGCTTTGGCCTGAAAGTTTCAGACACTGACTGACTGCAAATCAATTGCCCCAGATTTGCATAGAACACTTCTCCGTTTCACTGGAAAAGCAGGTTAGTTTCTCTGGCCTGCGTGAAAAATAAGGAAAATATGTTGCAATCCAGGGATTGCTTCATCAGGTTAACAATGTTGGGTTTTTTTCTCCTTATTTTTAGAAAATCCATGTCTGTATGTAGTTCTTCACTGAGCACTAACTTCTAGTTCAATGGAGAATTAAAAAACATACAAAAAAATATTCCCCACTAGCACTGGGGTACCACCACCCTCAAGAGTTACTCCATGGAAAGAGAATGACCTAGCTATTACTCCCTTCCTTCAAATTGTTTATTTTCTCCAGTGCTGTCTCCAAAAATAACTTAAAACACACATAATGGCAATATAACTGCAATGCAGAGCAGTAAAATGTTTAAAATTAACAGTTTATATACTTCACAAGCTGTATGAAAACCCATTGCCAATTCTGTACTTCCATAGAAAACTGCTGACTACTGCCACTGTTGACAGTACTAAAAACTCTGTTTGCAGAACACCAAAGGTGCCAATCCTGTGAACGTACGCTGATACATAACCTATAAAAAACACTCAGCTAAGCAACCCATTACTTTAGAGTAAGAATATCAAACATTTCAAACAATATTTTAAATCTCTTTCAAATAGTAAACAGACATGTTGTAACAGCTTTGAAACTGAAAGTAACAGAATGCTTTAAACAATCAGTTAGACTTCTCACCTCCCTCCTTTCCAGACCTATGGGGAAGCAAGAAAACACCCACAAATCCTTTTAGAACTGTGGAGAGAAGGGCAATCTGACTGGCTGGTGTAATCCCTCTTCTCCTACCAACACTGGAGCTGAGAATCACAGAGTTGTTTTGCTTTTCCATCACTGTCCCTCTTTCTCCCACCCAGCTGAGTCACTATGAAGATTATAAAATTACATTTATTACAGTTATTTTAGCAATTTTATTTCCTATTCAGTTAAATTTGTGCTAAAATACAGGTTTTCTGTGATCTTTCAGAGGAGCACAAATGTAAACTGTCAGTATTGTTCTTGTATTGGCACTACATTGCCTGGGAGGTTAGAGTGCAAGGGAATAGGAAGCAGAGCAGAAGTTCTTCAGCCTCCATCAGGTCCAGGTCCCTAAAGCCTAGAACCTCTCTTTTCAGAAATAACTTTTAGATAATTTTGGTGTCAAAATCCATCATCCTCTGAAAACACTAAAAAACCATACACTTGGCTTTTAAGGCCAAGGACTTAAATGATCAACTACGTGTCTTCCCAGCCTCATTGGGAGAGTGCAGCTGAGTATGGACATGCAACAAAAATTCACTCATTCCCAAGAATTAGTATCAACTTTTCCTACATCCACTACTCTGTGCTTTTCTCAATCCCAGGCTGCCGTGGAAACAAAAGGATTATGACCAGATTTTAAATGGGAAAAATTTCCTCAGCATGCCAATTCACACACTTGTCATACTCATGCTGCAGAAAAATGCAAGAGCTTCAGAGTGAAGAAAGAGAGAGAAAATATGAGAATAGGCCTGCAGAGGAATACTTGTGTATAAAGAAATTCTGGCCATTTGTGAAAAGCACAATGGAAAAAAAAAAATTATCCTTTTTACATGGCTTCAGAAATTTAAATGAAGCATCTCCAGCAAGGTAATTTGTCTTAAGAGTCTTAATCATGACTAGCTGATAATGCCCAAGTGACAGAAAAAGATGAAACTCTTGGAACAAAAGGAAAAAAAAAATACCGCATTCTGTATAAAAGCACATTTGCTTTACTGTTGATAGTTAAAAAAAAAGTATCCTGGGAAACAGAGTAGAAATATTTATGTAGATAACAAGAACTAATAACCCTTTCCCAGCATACAATGCACTCAATCCAAATAGCTTAATTCTTTGACTAAAATCTGTACGTCAGAAATAATCGGAGTTCGTTGGCCCTTAGTTCCAAGGCAGCATGGTTAACCCTCCCCCTTATTGCATATTTGGGGAGGGGGGAGGCAATACTTCAAACAGGTGCTGACATCTTTGGAGTCATTCCCATCTGCAGGCTGTATGGTATCATGTATCTCTAACACTGCTATTCCTTTCTGGTTATTGCTCAAGTAATAACTAGCTCTCTTCCCTTGGCTTCCATAAAGAATGTGTTACCAATACTTAGATGAAGTTACCATTTATTAATTCATCCACAGACATTTGCACATTCTTGGCAGTTTCAAACATTCCTTGCCATATGTCGAAATACTTTTTCCAGCCCAAGTGCTAGAAGAGCTAGAACTTTTTGCACGAAACTTATTTTGAAGAAAATATACTAGGTTTTTGCATAAAAAATAAAAAACAACAAAATTACTGTGAACACTTGCCCCCAGTTGCTATAGGCATGAAAGCATACACTGATATGTAAAGAAAATATTTAAATAAATATATTCATATTCTACCATACAACATATTACAATTCAGGTTTAGTTTTCAGTCTGAAAGGTTTTAAAGCACTGCTGAAATTACTAAATATGTAGTAAATCAGTATATGAAACAGTTGAAACATGATGTTTACCATATATTTCCCCATACAACAATGACATTACCACGTAACATTTTTGCCTCTCCTCAGTATAACACACAACAGATTTTCTCTTTTAAATTTCATAATGGAGAAAATTGTAAAAAAATCCAAACCAGATAAAGCTGCAGATGAACCTTTACAAGTCCAAATTTCTGGTAAGGAATATACAAATATCAATTACTTTCTTCTTATGCATTTAATTATTTCAGGAAAATAAAGCACGTGATTATCTACTTAGAAGAGTAGCATGCCAACATGTTGTATACTATGTCTAAAGTAAATATAATTTGATTCCATTTTTGAAAGATAACAAAACCTGAAAATATATTTAGTTGCATTTTTAGCTAAATACAGATTTGTTTACCACTATTATTAGTGTGCTATTCCAAAAGAGAATGAAATAATTTTATTATAAATTATATTATCGCTATTTTTTTCACAACTGATAACATTTAGCAAATGAGATGGGTCAACCTAAAATCTGTGAAATCTGAATAAAGGTTATATACAGAAATACTTCAACCATGCCCTTCCTCTAGCATTCAAGTAACACCTCCAAATCAATACAGCAACTTTAAAAAGAAAATTTTGCTCCCAGGTTCTTTACATGACTGGTACCTTTACGCCTTATCTGTTAGCACCATTGTTCAATTAAATAATTCTCTCTTACGAGTCCCTCTGTTAATTACTTTTTGGAAAACATTTTCTGATGTTTTCTCTAGCTAAGCTTAAAAAACCAGATACTTCATAACACTTAGATTTACACATTCATGTTTGTTGAATGAATACAGTGTATCATATTTAAATCAGTGAAAAGCAATTCAGCTGGAAATTCTAGTGACAGATCATAATGTGAAATGATAAAGGGACACCATGCATAACATTAGACATAAAAGGAAAGATGAACTAATGCAGTATTTAGTCAGTACAAAGGAAGGCACTGAAGCCAACAGCTGAAAGACTCTTAGATAACTGGAACCAAATAAATCATATTAATCATTCTGAAGGCTAACATGTAATTTCTACATCCAAGCATGGCTTCCTATAGAGCAGTCCTTTATTTCCTCTGACACTATCAAGGTGTAGATAGCCCACCTAGGGGAGGATTGTCCCCAAGGACTAAACTCTCAATCTGAAAGCTTGGAAAACTTAACATATAAAAACACAAGCCCTGCTATTGTATCAGGAATACCATCTTTCTTCCATGAGTCCTCTAAGCCTAAGGCCATAACACAATTCTGTTTAATCACTTCTGGTCATCGTAGTTTAAAGGCAGCTCTGTTAAGCATTACTGACCATTCTAAGGGTGAAAGAAAATGCCAAAACCTAATCTCAACATGTCATTCGAAGAAAGAGATCTAAATCAGTACCATTCACTGCAAAGCTCTTTTAAGCTTCTGTTAGTTCTTCATGCAGGGAAGACTTTCCTACCCCTGCTGACAGCTACTACAGTGAGCAATCACAGTCAGAGATGAGAGGGTTGACTCCCAGACAAAGCAACCACAGAACATGACAATATTAGACCTGGTTTAGAAAAATTCCATGTGAGCTGTGTGCACCCCCTTTCTCCAAGGTACTCTATGGTATTCATAAATAGCTGCACATAAGAAGGACACTTCTCTGCTGTTTTTTGTGTGCTGTGTATTGCTCTAACATGCCTGGGGAACTCTGAAAGGACCAGATCATCCAGTCCGGGGCTTCCTTGCATCACCAACTCATTGAAAAAGAGCTGAAGCACAGTGGAGGATTGGGTCATACAACTATCAACTCTGACTACCGCTCAGAAAACATATCCATCTAATGTTTCAAGTTGGCAAAAATAAACATGAATGCTTACAGAATGACGGCTTTTCTACACTGTTCCAAGCAGGCTCTGCTGGTCCATTTTCAGTTTAACATGTGTTGATATCACTTGGCAATGGGAAGATTCAGCTATATATAGCTCTCAACAGTTGAGTCCCATAGTCAGATCTACCAGCAGATAAATATACTGGCTTTAACTGGCATTGCTCAGAATATATTCTCTTCCTGCTCAGCTGTTGCTGAAAAATTCTATTGATACCTTTATAAAGGCATTTTTTTCAAGGATGTTTAAGTGCCCACTATTGCAGTGATTTTCTGCCTCTATTCTGGGCAGATAACTCCGTAAAATATCTCTTGGACAAAAGTAAAATAAAGAAACAGTGTCTATGTTTCAGAAGAGAATTTTAACACATGCTTAACTTTGAAGTAATTTCAAAGCTTCACAAACTCCACCAAGTCAGAATTCTGACCTGGGGTTTACTATTTTAATCCAATTCCCTGTGAAGACACCGGGAAAAAAAATTCCATTATTTTATCACACAGTTGAAACAATCTCTTCTGAATGTTAATCATGACTAAATGGCAATCAAGACTCTAAAAAATTTATCCTATTTCCTGTAAAAACTCTGGTTTTATCACTACAAAAACACAGAGCATGAAATGAGACAAAGCATATATCATAAGGCAAATAAAGTTATTTTAACAAATTACCTCTGCCACACATTCCTCTACTATTTCTTCTGCTCTTCTTCCCTTCCTGTTTCCTCAATTTTAGAAGATTTAGAAAGATTTTCAGAATTAGGCTTCCTAATCAGGCTTCCAAGAAAAGACATAATCCAGAAAATACCAATGAATTTTCAAGAATCAGCATTTTAAGGGTCAGTGTATAAAGCTACATGGTGAAGTGGCTTGCTTTAAATATACATGTTCCACTGAAAGGAAGATCATGTTTTGTGATCCTGGAAATGAGGCTTTCACTCATGCTTAAAATCTTTTTATTACCACTGTAAGAACACTAGAGTGTACTACAAGATGTGTAGAATTAAAAAAAAGAATTACCAGTGTAAAAGTTCATTTAGAGTTATGAAATGAAACTGTAACTAAATACATTCTTTCATAGCCAATTGTTACTGCAGCAGTTAATTTTTAATGCTGAAATTACTACCTGCTTTGAAGTGATATGCCATGTGGTCACTACCAATACTAAAATATTTAACAAGAAGCATTGAAACTATACACAAAATTGTTTTATATGAACCCTTCATGATAATCCCCAGGTCTTTTTGTCCTGTTTTAAGGCCAAAGAATTTACAATCATAAAGCATGTAAAACATTCCAGACATATTTGCTTCCAGGTAAAAATTTTTAATACAGTTCTTAAGTAGTTAAACATCTATAATTAATGATGCTTTATTCCATTTTAGCTTTGTCAAAAGTTGTTACAGCAACTGTTAAATCTCATTCTATGATAATCAGAATCTTTCTAAATTCTAACTTTGTCAAGTGTATTTAATCTGTCTCAAAGCAGCAGCAGCACAGTTACTGTACCCAGTTATACTATAAACTCCAAAACCCGACATGTTTGTAGATTCCAGATCACTAATGATGCTTTATTCCATTTTAGCTTTGTCAAAAGATGCACAGTTACAGCAACTGTTAAATCTCATTCTATGATAATCAGAATCTTTCTAAATTCTAACTTTGTCAAGTGTATTTAATCTGTCTCAAAGCAGCAGCAGCACAGTTACTGTAAAAAAAAAAAAAAAAAAAAAAAAAAAAAGCGCCTTTTTGAAATGCACACCTTTAGTTCCACAAATGATGTGCCTCTTCCTTAGGGGACTGTAGATGATCAGCACAAATTGCAACTCCATCAAATCACTGAAACACCAAATCCCTAGCAATGGTTCCATAAAAAAGGAATAATGCAGATGGTTTAAAAAGAGAAGGTAAGCAAGGTAGTATCTGGTACTAAACAGGATGTCTAAAGTTTTCACACTCAAGGCATATGCAAATTTTCCTGCATGGTTGGTATTCACACATATAGCAGACAGACCAAAGAACAAAACAGTTACAATTGTTTAAAACAAAAAAACCAAACAAAAACACAAACCCCAAACCAGAATAAGCAAAAAGCCCCACAAACCAAAAAAACCCCACACCAAACCACAAAACACAACTTGGTGATATTTCATGCCTGGTAAAATCCGTAGTTTGGTATTACGGAATTGAAGAAATGTAGGACTCTAGTGAGACCAGCCATAATAACTATAATCATCATGGAATCTCCTTGACTGATCAGTAATAAGCCATTGTGCACCAAAGCTGACCAAAAGGCTAACTCCACAATCCTATTTTCAAATAACAGTCACGGCAACTATGCACTACCCTCCCTGTGCATGTCTTTAAAAGAAGTGCAGAATTTTTCAATATAGAACAGTGCAAAATATTTTTTAAAAGGTGATCTCAATGTACTGCACTAGAGATACTCTATACCACCAATTTCCCTGTCCTGTTGGTTCTGAGTCCAGACTGCCCAACTGCTTTATCAAATGAATACTACTCTTGATGCACGAGACAAGGCTTTTAGGACATCAGTAAACTGCAACTCTAAGAGGGAACTGTGGCTCCTGTTTTGGCTGGTTTCTCATGAAAAAGAAGAGATACACATATATAGGTTCATATGAGGAGTCAAAACACAAAGTTTTACCTACCTTACAAAGCTGAAAAAGTGGCTTAATTAATATCTGTGCAACAAAGGGGCCAAAAGCCAAACCACCAGATTCAACTTGGTGGTTCAACTGTACTGTGAACAGCTCTTGAAATTTATGTCTTTTATGCATTCAAGATATCTTTTAGCTATTGCAAAGCTTTGAAAAAGCATTAAAATTTCTGCTAAGGCAGGAATTCAGTAAGAACTGGCCCAAGGATCTGGACTCATCCGGTCCAAATCTAATATTGTAAATCCAATCAAGCATTGCCTCCACCTTTTCCTTTCCAAGCTGGTACCAAATTCTCATTCCTTTCTCTCATACGGTCTCAAACAGGACTTTCCCACCACAGACTGCGCTCTGTGGAGAATGCAACAAACCAGCAGCTGGCAAGTTCAAACAAAAGCAGCTACATTTCCAACAACATTAGGTTACAATGGGTACAAGGCACCTATAGCAGATTGATAAACACTGAACCAGAAGCTACAGACACAATTATATAAAAGTAAGATGCACTGACAAAGCCAGAAGATTCATTCATCTAGAATACTTTTCTGAAATGGAAAGTGATAGGTAGCTTTTACTCTTTAGAAACCCACCATTCTCTTGCAGTCACAGGCCTAGTGAAGAATAGTGTTCTGGTAGGACCTGATGTTTCTCTTCCTTTACATCCAATGGGTCACTTCTTTTAAGGTCTGTCTGAAGATCTGCTCCTCACCCGACAAGCCTCGGTCTTTTCCATATAGTCAAATATTTATTCCCCATTCCAATATGAATGTCTCACATTCAGATGGCTTTACTCTCTCCTAATGGACATCCTAATCCACATCTCCTAATGGACATGTGAGTGCTTTAGCTTTTGTGTGTACCCATGGAGCTCTCTACAGTCTGCTAACCCATGCACTAGTAGGAGAGCACCCCATGAGTACACACAGGCATACCTGAGGTGTGGGTCCCTGATTGTTGCAGCTAGTGACTATCAGATAATTCATCATTACATAGGAAATGCCAGCTTTGGCTTTGCTGTGTTTACCACCACTGTCTGGTGTACAAGATATTTTGGAGATTCATAATACTGGTATGTAAGGGAAGGGAAATACCTTACCTTAGTGAGGAAAGAGAGAGGAGAATCATCCATGTTTTTTCTACTTCTCCCTTCTACAGACAATGCCACCATATTCCAAATCGGTGGTTTAAAAATGAAATTTTTTATAACTAGTTATAAACCTGTTTGTTATCTCCAGCAAAGGACCAAAACCAAACAAACAAAAAAACCCACAAAAAAGGCAACTTTTTTAGTAGTTAATTTCTACCATCTTTTCTATAATGAAGAACAGAATAAGGTCTTTTACCAAGTTCTTTTACTCCTATATCTGCACAGCTTTAGTAATCAGCCCATGAAGTGGTAATATCCTCAGCTCTCTATGATCGCTCACCATCCCCTGCAGTTCTCTATGTATGCAGATTTCAGTGATTATAAAAATAACTGAAGTAGCAAAATGCTTGAACCAATGCTGTTTGCAAACAAAATGGAAAAGCTTTAAATAACTACTCACCAGATTCTCTTCAAACCACTCCCGTAAACACACTGCTGTGGCTCCTGGAATTTGATTTCGCAATGCTTCTTTCTCTTGGGGGTCTTCTATCATTTCCAATGCCATCTTTAGATCTTCCAGGAGATGCAAAATTTGAAATGTGCCCAAGTATACTGATGGAGCAGGTGACACAATATCATAACCACCATTAGCATACTCTGTAGCTGACTTTGTACCTAAAACAAGTAAATTCAGGAGAGAAAATAATGTTAAATAAATGTTTTGTAAGTGACAAATATGTAAGTGACAAAGTACTACACACTACAATATTCAGACTTCAGGTGCTAACTGGCACGTATCAGTATTTCAGGCTTAGAAATACTTGAGTTAGTCACCAGATAAATAACAAATACTGGAGAATTAAATGTGAGAAGTACGAATAAGCATATTTTAAAATATTTTTTACCTAGAAAACATTTGCAATGTCTGTTAAATGAAAAACGTCAAAAGATTACCAAAAATCACCTGTAATTTCCCATGGCTACCATGAGATGTCACTAACTTCTCAGCTACATAGTTACAAGTCCCCACACAGAGCAGTGTTAAGCAATGCAAGAAGGATTGATGCAGTCCTTTGACAAGAAACTTGGATGAAATAGATACTGTTACCAGAAGGAGAAAAATATGTGACCTTGAGCAGGTTAAAAACCCTCCCATAAAGAACAAAACCCCAGAAGTTAGCAATAAAAATGGCTGATGAAACGTTGCCAGCTTTCTAAATTTCAAAAAGCTCTCTAAATTTCAAAAATTATTTTCTCAAGGACAATATGCACAGCAACAAACATATCTCACTTGATGGAAGGACTATGAATAATAAAAATTCTAATGTCTCTGAATCTTTTTGTCTTAATACCCTGTGTTTCAATGAGATACACACTAAAATGAGCTATCTTTTCTCAGTTCCGAATTTCCAATCTTGATTTTATTTAAAATCCCTTTATTTCTTTAAGAACTAGTCAGATGGAAAACTTCTATTTGTTCTACTTTTTTTAAAGTTTTTATTGACAATTCATTGCCTCATGTACATACTAGATTGTACTCACATTACATCTTTATTTCTGTTCTCTTTGGTATAAGCAACCACATTTCCCCCTTTTATTTGACTTCATGGGAGTTTTTTTTAGGCTTTTGATCATTCTTATTGTACTCCTTTCAATCCTTTCATTTTGTAACATAATTTACAGGCATATGTTGAATCCATATAGCATATAGTATTCTTTAGAAGACTGTATCATTGATCTACGCAAGGGGATTATAATAATCTCCACACTATTCTTTTACTCCTGTGTTTAACATCATTTATGTCTTAGTTATGAAAGGAACAGAAATCTCCACTGAGCCTTTTAAAATTATTTGCTAAGTTTTTTTTCCTGAGCAGATGTATCTAATTTGAAACCCACATGCATAAGTAATTAAAATGTTCTTCTTCTATACACAGTGCTTTGGATTAGTTTACCTGCTAAGGTTATTTATCTATCATGATTTGGACATTACAAATTCTGGTTGAACCCAGCAGTTCATTTTACATATACCCTGATACACAACTAATACCTAAATACAACTCATGAATACACTGACACTCTAGGTCCTAGTACACTGAAATACCTTCTGCATTTAGATTAGCTTTTAACCAAAATGCTAACTGATCATTTAATCCCGATATTGTTTCCTATGTCAATAAGTTTTTGATCCAAGACAATATTTTGTCTCTCATTTTATGAACGTTTAGCTTTATCAAAGCTTTTGGGAAATTTCTAGATACAATTAACCAAATCTTCTTCAACCACTCCTTTAATGACACAAAGAATTCTGCCAGATCAATTAGCTTTGTGAAAAATTGTGTGGTTTGAATTCCAACTGTTTTCTTGTTTGAGTCTTTTAAACAATGCAAAACCGTCCCTAGAAATTTCTTAAGTTTTACAAGGTTCCATAGCAGGGATTTTATTTTCTGTAAAGCAACATTCTGATTCTCACTACTGGAGAATTTCATATAGTCTTAACCTCTTTTCAAACTCATAATATCCCCTGTTTGATCCTGTTGACTTCCGCTGCTTATGAGTTTATTTTAATACCTCAAGTGCAAGATCTCATCTTAATTTCTGGCACAGACCACATCCAAGATAAAGTTTCTTCAATATCCGGTGCTACAAAGACTGATACACGAGACAACTTCACCTCGTAAATCAACCTTGTCTTCCTGAATTATTTCCTTTTGAGGAGAGAATCAACTAACTGTTTTGCTGCATTTGAGTATTCTAGCCACTAAAAGATATTTTATTGTGCATTTCTATACTCTCAGCTACTTATGCGAGCTTAGTTCTTTCTGTTTATGTACTTCCTAATGCAGATTAATATTAAACTCTAGCAACTAAAAATAGCAGATTTCCAAATTGTGTAAGAGCCATTTGGATCTTATATCCTCTTAAATCTTTTCATTCAGCCAGAGTGGCTCACTATTCCAAACGAAATACACACACAAGCTGAAATCTGGCATTGTCCTCTTAAGTAGCATTGATGCCACTTTTAAAGATGTGGCTTCATTGGTTATTGTAACATTAGGATTTTTAAACTAGCTTTCTCACTCTCCTTTGGAAAACACCATGCTAAAATTTTCTTTTTGCTTAGCAAGTACTTTTCACACCAGAAAAGCAGACAGTTATTTCATAATCACCTTTGGTAGCTACCCCTTCAATGAACTGACAATTAAAAATAGATATGAATTGGGAAAAAACTCAATGAAGCATTCTGCTATAGAATTCTTCACGTTATGTATGTGAATACTTTTTGTATACAGACAACAGAAACAAACAAACAAAACCCCATACAATCCAAACAAAACCACTCAAACTTTCAGGCCTACAACCAATACTTCAGGTGTGAAATAAAAGCCATAATCTTTAAACTAATCAGATTTAAAACAATTGTTCAGGAGATCCGTTAATTGTCTTAGGTAGCTAGTTTATACAGCCAAATATACAGCCATAGTGTATATACCATTGCAACTCTCTTAAGGACAGTATTGATGACCTCTTCCCTCACCAATCTAAATGCCTCACTACAAATCACATCTTGCCTCCATCCTTAGATTACCATAGCGACTATATCACTGGCCACATCTACCTGCTACAGAAAATGATTTTAAATTATGTAGGAAAATTTGATGACAGAGAAGTTCAAATATTTTGGCATGCCATTATTTGATTTGCCTCTATCAAAACACTATAAAGAAACCATATATGTACACTCTTTAATCGTGGCAAGTGAAAGAACTGTCACCCTTAACAAACTCAGTTCTATAAAGGTAAAAATTCTCAAGTGCTGAAGCACTGCCAAACCCAGCCAAGAATTGTACGTTATGTGATTTCCTGAGACTGGACATGCTCCATATGCATGCTTCAGTTATCCCAAGCTCTTCAACTGATTGTTCAGACTGGCAGAATTCTAAGCATCCTCAAAAGTCTCCCATTTTACACAGCAGTGGAAGGCCATCATTTCTCAGAACTCTCAAGAACTGGGTCCATGTGGAAGGCACACATACTGACATTCCATAGTTGTAATCTAAGGTGGCTCTTGAGGACAGTCCTGTCCAGTGTAGGGACATTTGGAAGATAGTAATGTGTTTTCCCTAGGAAAGAACTTGTGATTGAAATCTTGTAACTGAAACAGAGTCAGTTTAAGAAAATTCACGTTTTTTGCTTACTGTTCCCTTTCCTGCTTCAAGTTTTCCTCCTTTTAAGTTTGCATAAAAAAAGAAATTAAAAAAAAGAAGCCAGAAGAAGGAAATATTTTTCTATTCATTGCTAACAAGAAGAGGTGCAACAAATGAAAACCATCAGAAACATCCTTATAGCAAATTCATTTTCCCTGAACTACCTAACATCATACCAAAGTGGGTCATATCTTATGGCTTACCTCACAATTGTAACTGGGAATTCATTTTGATCATAAACAGTACAGGATTTTAAACTGCAGATGGCAATAAAGATACTTCAAAATTTTCTTAGCTAATAATAGTAAACAGAGAACACAGTATTTGTTTGTTTAGTGAATAAAGATGTAATGATCTTACAAGTGAACTGTCTGTACATTCTTACATGCACCAGCCCCATTAAAACTTGAAAGGAAAAGCATCTCTTTAATACCAACTAAAGTTAAATGAAGGAAGTAGAAATTGAAAGGCTCTATTTCATTCATAATTTTAAATCTTTCAACTGAGGTTATTATCCATGAAAGAAATGATTAAAAAAAAATAGGGACGCTGCCTGGTTGTGTAGGGATTGGGACAGGAGGGCCAAGACTAAGTTGGAGCTGAACTTGGCAAGGGATGCAAAGAATAGTAAGAAGGTCTTCTACAGGTATGTCAGCCAGAAAAGCAATGATCAAGACTGGCAACAGTGAATGGGAGAAGGCTGAGGTACTAACAACTTTTTTGCCTATCTTCACTGGCAATCTCTCTTCCCACACCTCTGAACATACAGAAGTCTATGGGACCTGACAAGATGCATCCCAGACTCCTCGGGGAACTGGCTGATGTCATTCCTGAGCCACGCTCCATGATATTTGAAAAGTCATGGCAGTCAGGTGAAGACCTTGGTGGTTGGGAGAAGGGAAACATTGCACCTGTTGTTAAAAAGGGTAGAAAGGAGGACCCTGGGAACTACTGACTCATCAGCCTCACCATTGTGGCTGGGAAGATCATCAAACAGATCCTCCTAGAAGCTATGCATGTGGAGGACAGGGAGGTGATTTGAGACAGCCAGCATGGCTTCACCAAGGGGAAAGTCCTGCCTACCAACCTAGTGACCTTCTATCATGGAGTGACTAGATCAGTGGACAAGGGAAGAGTTATGGATGTTGTCTATCTGGACTTCTGTAAGGCCGTTGGCATGGTTCCCCACATCTTTCTCTCTAGATTGAAAAGATATGGATTTGATGGGTAGACAGTTTGGTGGATGAGGAATTGGTTGGATAGTTGCACCTAGACATCATGGTCAATGGATCAATGTTCAGCTGGAGACTAGTTACAAGGTGACCAGTAGCGTCCCTCTGGGGTCGGTACAGGGAACAGTGCTGTTTAATATCTTCATCAATGACATAGACAGTGGGATCGAGTGTACCCTCAGCAAGTTGGCAGACAATATGAAGCTTAGAGGTGTGGTTGACATGCCTGAGGGACGGGATACCATCCAGAGGGACCTAGACAAACTCAAGGAGTCTGCCCATGTGAACTCCATGAGGTTCAACAAAGCCAACTGCCAAGATCCTGCACCTGGGTTGGGGCAATCCCCAGTATCAATACAGGCTAGGGGATGAAGGGATTGAGAGCAGCCCTGCCAAGGATTTGGGGTGGTGATGAATGAAAAGCTGGACATAAGCTGACAGTATGTGTTCACAGCCCAGAAGGCCAACTGGGCTGCATCACAAGAAGCAGGGCCAGCAGGATGAGGAGGTGATTCTGCCCCTCTGCTCTGATGAGACCCCACCTGGAGTACTGTGTTGAGCTCTGGAACCCTCAGTACAGGAAAGACATGGGCCTGTTGGATCAGGTCCAGAGGAGGCCACAAAAATGATTAGAGGGATGGAGCACCTCTCCTCTGAGGACAGGTGAGAGGGTCGGGGTTGTTCAGCCTGGAGAAGAGAAGGTTCTGGGGAGACTTTATTGCAGGCTTTCAGTACTTAAAGGGCGCTCATGAGAATGATGGGGAAGGACTTTTTAGCAGGACCTGTTGCTATAGGACAAGGGGTAATGGTTTTAAGCTAAAAAAGGGTGGATTTTGACTAGATAGAAGGAAGAAATTTTCCATGATGGTAGTGAAGCACTGGCACAGGTTACCCGGAGAGGCTGTAGATGCCTCATCCCTGGAGACATTCAAAGTCATTTTGGATGGGGCTATGAGCAACCTGATGTAGTTGAAGATGTCCCTACTCACTTCAGGGGAGTTGGACTAGATGGCCTTTGAAGTTCCCTTCCAACCCAAACAATTCTATGATTCTATGACATATAACAGTACTATTCAAGATTTGTATTTAGACTTCTAAAAGCAGACACTGGTGAGAGAAGAATGTACCCATATCTAATACCATCAAAAAGACAAAAAAACCCCCAAATTGTATCTGTACCCTCATCATGCCAAGAATACAAGGCATGATTCTGAGATGTGTTGAGGTTTTTAGCTTTTAGCAATCAAAATTCCACTAGTTTAAATCACTAGGATCACAAATATTAAGCAAGGACTTTAAAAGTGCATTGCTTTCCTGGATTAGGGACAGAGTACTCAACAAAAGTTACAAAGCCCTCCCACAGGTAATTATCCTTATCCGGAACAGGAGTTGCCCATGGATCTCAGTGCATCAATAAGAGAACATGACCCTTCATAACATCAAATACATGCATGCAGTCCTCCTTTATGACATATTTTAAAAGTGGTTTGCCATGCATTGCTACTGTAGTTCCTTTTATTCTGCTGGCCGAAATGAAAAATGAAAAAAATCTCAGAACGCAACAACTAATGCAGTTTTTACTAGGTAAAGAAGTGATATAAATGCAGAAATGTGGAGTTCAACTCAGCATTTTAATTCAGAACGCTTCCTGTTTTACTGCCTAAATTGAAAGGAATCGCAGGCTTGCTTCTCTTATTTGTTTTCCATGTAGTTTCATATTAAGCAGGATATCTACTGCTCACCAGAAGCACAAGAACACACCCTAAAAAAAACAGAAGTAAGGGTGCGTAGGAGTAAATTATATTTCTTTGCATCAGTTTAAACCTTTATATCATTGTGCTGTGAAGCATATTAAGTTTTAGAACCAGACAGTAAGAATCTGGATCTCCTTGCAGACTGATGCAAAAAAAGAAATGCCACAGTGCAAACAGAACACTAAGTATTACCAGTATATTCTACCTTTAACAGCAATTAATTTCTGTAGCTTTATTATAGCTATTATAGATAGCTATTATAGATAGCCAAAGTGGGGAAGAATATAGTTCACTAGAATTTTATAGATACTCAAGAAAAATGAGTGCAGTTTTGAACTCTTGGAAAAAGACTCATTGTATAGCCTTGAGTGTGTCAGAGCCTTCCTGTGCCTCAGTTGTCCCAGGGGTAAACAGGACACAGGGGAAGCTTTTGACATTATGTTTATATTATACTCAACACTATGGAACACAATTTATCATCATATATGTCTACCATAGAGGAGTAGGAAAGAAAGAAAGGAAGGGGAGGGGATAAAGTATTGAAACTAAGACATTCCAAGCAGCTCAATTCTGGCTTCCACACACAGACAGTGGATGAAGGAGGTTAAATGTTGCTGCACAGTATATGTATGGTAGAAAGAATAACAGAAGTAATAAAAAAAGGGAAACAACTTTTAAGTTACACATTTCCTACACCCTGACCATGCAAGCACATTTGGAGTTCAAAGTTCCTTAACATTAGTTGAATGGCTTCAAAGAAATGTTCCTTTTGGGCAAATACATAACCTATTCAAAAAACAGCACTGCTGGTACCTTGCAAGAGTAAGTTACTAAGCAGAAATAAAGAAAGAAGCAGAAAACTGTGCCAGTTTGAAAATCCACTCTCCTCTGCTTATATTGTATACATTCAACCATCACCCAACTTTCATCATTGTTAGCAGCAGATACTGTTTAAGATCTCTCGCTTTTCCTTGCTCCTTAACTGCTGATTGCCTGCATTCATCCTTGTTATCCCAGTCTTTTCACTCTAAAATTGTCCAAGTTTTAGAAAAAAATTCCTGGTAATACACAACTCAACCACCAGTGGTTAAAAAGAAATTTTCCTAAAACTGTTGACTCCTTTAGTCCAGAAAACAGCAAAAACCAACAAAACCCCCACAATAAAACCCAAAAGCTACTTCTACGCTGGGGTAAGGATGCATTTCTATAAAGTTGAAATACTCAAAGGTAACAGTTTTGATATCTGACCAACAGTGGTACAATAAAATTACAAACATACATTTTCTCTGGCCTTTCAGTCAATCATTACACTGCTAGAGAACCGGTTTTTTGTTACCTGAGTTTTTACTCAATGAGCATATAGGTTGTCCAAGTTCTTCCTCTCTCCTTCAAGACTATAAAGAGTAACTTTCTTTGAAGCACAAGTCTCTTTTTCTCATGAAGACAGCCTTGAAAACGTGAATTTATGTAAACTAGTAGTAAGGTCTGGATGGGACATAATTCAGCCTCCTTGTTCCTAAGCCTTCTGTCAAAGGAGTGAAGAGGTAGCTCAAACAATTCTTTCTTGTAATACTGTGATGCAAAATACATCACAAATGGTGTGTTTTGAATCATAGCTCATATTAGCCTCTCCTCAAATCTCTGCTTTTAGATTCTTAACTACAGAGAACAGTAACTGTTGAACTGGATTAGCAGGAAGCCCCAGGAAAAAAATTCCAAGCCTAGAAACATTAATGACCATATTCAGATGCAAGTTTCATGCAGCTTGGATGATTTTCAGCTGAGCTTTATATACAGCCACATGTGGATCCTCAAGACAATTTTCAAGAACTGTCTATAATTTCTTATGCAAATTATCTATGTAGCTACTCAGCCTTTTCCCTTTTACATACTTATAGACTCTAAACAGTGATGTGCAGCACAGTCGTTACTGTACAGACAACTGCAACAAAAAGGGCTCTCTTATCCAGAAATACAAGCTAAGCAGCCTGACAGCTGCTGAAAAAAGGAAGCTGGATTATGCAGCTATGATGGAGATTTGAGTCTCCATCACACAGGGAAAACATGACAAACATTTTATTAAAGACAAAGAACAACAAATACTTGCACCCCTTTTCTCTCTCTTTTTTTTTTTTTGATAATTCATACACACAAAAAGTGTATTTAGGGCCAGCGAAACCAGTAGCCTAATTAAAACAATGTTGTGAGACAACAAATACATCTTTTCAGTACAAAATCCAGAATTATTTGTAGTACTTACTGTAGTAAGCAGTAGTAAGCTACTGCTAACATAAATACTGTTTGATGAAAAAAAAAAAGAATTTCTGAAGGCAGAGGGAGAATAAGAGCATTCAGTTTGTGAGGAAATAAAGGCATCTTGTTTTGTAAAGTTACACTAATTTTGATTTTTAAAAAGACTCTTTCAAATAAATTCCATTACCTTAAAGTAGGAATGATGAGAAGCTATGATTTTGAATTTAAAGAAATCCTGTGTTTGATAAAACTTCTATAAATTTAAATCTTAGAAAACTGCTCACTAGCCTACTAAACAACTGAGTGACTCGTACTGAAAAACAGATCACATCATATAAACCACAAAAGAACCTTTGTTTCTCAGCTTTTCAGTCCTATGGGATTACGGCCATCATGCTTTTAACTGCCTTTCTTTGCTACATACTGCCTTTGCAGCTATTTACATTTCTGTTTCTTTTCCATTCTTTTTCAAAATTTAATACAAATACCTATGATGTATGGATTTTGTTTTGCATAAACACAATGCAGTACTGCGGTTTTGGTATGTTGATACAGGACCGTATCTTTGGTGTTCTATGCTGACAGAACTGCTTATCTACAGTCAGAAATAAAGAATTTAAAGTGGCATATTTCAGTTGCCAAGATTTCTCCATTTTGAATTAATCTTAACTTATTTTCAGGAAAACTTTGAATTTTGTTGCTTTTCCTGGAAAGACAGGAACACATGAAAGGGAAGTCAAAGACCAACTCAATCAGTAAATCACTGTTTGACTTGGACATTCAAAGGACAATTTTGTCTTCAACAACACAATTTTAAACATCTATTTTTGTAAAAGACCATTAGTATTTATAGGAAGCAAGTTCTCATTGCTTTGAGCTCCTTAAGATTCTGTAGTACTGCCCTGTTTACAGAGGGAATCTACATACAGGATTCAGGGAGGCTTCATTCTCTATCTTGTGCTCAGACCCCCACTATCTGTGAGAAAATATGCTCAGGATAGCGAGAGTATGGGAAGTATGTTTTGGGACAGTAGCCCAAATAGCTATAATGACCTCTTGCAAGGTTAAGCACTCAAAATTGAGGAAATTCCAAACTTCAGGTTGCTCTGGCAACCCTGGGTAAGGAATGGGTAGACAACGCTACACATGCACAATCAACATGCAAGTTGCCATGATTTCCACATGCTTTTGAAACACAGATGAAAACTGTTCCTGAACAGTTACACAAGTTCTTAACTTGAAGGCTACAGCATGTGTAAAGCCCTACAAAATACAGTATCAAACAGCTGTGATGGTATTCAAGTGTACACATGGTTTGTGAGGCCATGTCTTAGATGTTAACAAACATAAAAGAAAGACCACAGACAGCTGACATGAAAAAATACAGATTAACTAAATAGACAGTGAACTGCTGTATTTTTATAAGTTTAAAAGATTTAAAATTGTTATAAATCTGTTATTGCTGACAACATCTAAAGAATTAACTAATTAGCTTTTCCAAAGTTGAGTATCTGAAGCTAAATGTCAGCACCTAACAAGGTACAAGAAATCTTAAAAAAAAAAAAACCACAAACATTGAACTACATATTATAATAATATTTATGTTAAGTTTTTATATTTTCCCCCTTAATTTCCAGGATGGTTAAAGGTCACCATTTTTATCCCTTTTTCCCCTCACAATATTCTTAATACATAATTTGCTTGAACTGCTACAACAGGAAGTTATACATTTCTCTACCAAAGACCTAATTTCAAGTAATTTATTATTTAATTTCCTTTCTCATATCTCTACTGCTCTAAGATTTATGCATAAATACACCTTAGCTAATGGGTTTCAAAAAGTCACTAGAGTATCTTGTACAGCACAACTTCACAAATGGTCTTCTTAACTAAGGAAGCAGTAACAAGACAAGTGCTGTAGAGATATTTATTTTATTCAGAAAAAAGCTCAAATTATTGATTGAAAAAAGAACGGAAAATAAAAAAATACAGCAATCAGAACTGAAGCATAGCCTATTAATACAATTACAATTTATTTAGAAAATACAAGAAAACCACTGCAGCTGTTGCTGTTCAATTATTCTGATCTATAACAAAATAAAAAGCTCATTATTTAAATTATTCTTTTTCTCTCAAATTATTTCACCTTTTTGTCAGTTCAGTGCTCTAAAATGAAATTCTACAAAGATCTCTGCATTAAAATTATAAAAGCTATACAACTTTGCTACAGAAACTAAATTTTTTATTTGGAAATACTGTGAACCTTGAATAGGGCATAAGTGATAAAAATATAAAGCCACCTGGAAGTATACAAATTTAAAAGAAAAAATAGAAGCTATTCTCCAGTCATTCTACACAGTCACAAGAGGCCTGTACTGCCCATTAGCTGCATGTCACCCAGCGTGTATTTGAAATAAGACCCCTCATCCCCACACACATCACAAAAATAGGATTAAGTGCTGTCTGTCCTTTCTGGACAGATTCCATCCCTTACAAAACTGAACTATCTTCTTCACTGACAGTGCCATTAGACTAGTCTTTAGATTCTGAATGAAACTTGTGATGATGTGCATGACTATTCATGGGTAAAGGATGAGTTCACTAGGAGATACTTGGATTTCCTATTATTTATGTAGGAACTCAGTGCAAACCTTATTTCACAAAACCTAAAATCCATCCAAACAGGTTCAAGTGAGAGTGTTAGTATTTTTTGTCCACTCCTGCAATTTTAGACCAAGTTCTAATCACTTAAGTAGAGGTGACTTAGTAATCTATCACATCCAGAAACATAGCCTAGCTTGGGAACTTGAACTCTATTGTCTTCATAGTAAAATTATGATGGGGCAGAACAATAAAAGACAAAAAGAAGGAAAAAAGTCCACCAAAACCACCACAAACAGGCCCTTCTTCAACTTCTGGCAAACAGACCCCATGAGGAAAATATATTAAACTTGAATTAAAATCTCTTTCATCTCTTAAGTATAATTTCTTCTTTTTCACCAGGGGTGTGGGAAGTGGTTGGGTTTGTAGCACACAGCCAAAGCAATGAACTGAACACAAGCGTTCTGCCACCTCAAGAGAAGGGAATTTAAACATGCATACTTCTTGGACAACTTCTTGACAAACTTTTTAATTATTTGTATTTTTGTATTTTTTAATCTTTCAGTACTAATACTGAAATATTACTACATACCCATGTGATTACACACTGAACTTTTTCATTTTTCGTTAAAAGGAAACTCAATAATTACACTGATGAATTTGCAGAGACTCTGGAGCTGCTGCAGACTGATATTGTGACAGGAAGTTTTAGATCTTACAGATCTCATGTCATTATTCACAAAAGGAAATAATGGATTTTCAGACTGACAGAGAGACGTACTTTGATATAAAATAAAAGTAAAATGAAAATTATTTTAATTCATGAGGATATATTTCAAAGAAAAACTAATCAAAATCTATAGTCCTGTAAAGAAACATATTTTAATGAAAGGGAAAGTAACGACTTGGTCAAATCTTAGACGGAAGCAATGCCAAAGTCATGCAGCTCAAATAAAGAATGAGTAGAGAGATCTGACATACGGGTGCTTTCTTTAGAGAAAGCCTCTGTTTGGAGTGCAAGTCATTCTAGCTAATGGATAAGTCATGTTCATTGACAATCACATTAGCCCTTTTTGCTATTTTAGTCAAATAAGGCTAATCATTTAGCATGCCTAATTTATATAGCTATGAGGATGGGTTATCAGTACAGATGTACTGAAGCATAAAAGACTTGGGAACACTGACCTATCTGTCAAATTTGATCAAGTCCAATGAAATTCAATTTGTTAATCTTGCTTCATAATCCTACCCTCATGCACTCTAAACACTAATACATTTTGCATTGCACTGAGATGCACAGTCTGCAGTGAGACTTTTTATTTGGATTAATCAGAATCATGTATGAGCTATGTTAACATTTGGAGTAAGGGACATGATTTTTAAAATTAGAAGGCTAAAAGTCAGACTGCAAATCTGTAAATATTTGCAACGTGTATTTGTATGTCCAGTTCTTACCTTAAAGGACAAGACCACAACCTAATATTTTAATAAGGACTACAGCTAATAAAAGAAATTGGGACTGTTTTCTCATTAAACAGAGTGAACGCTGGTTTTGAATGTGTATATATACACATCTCCTCAAGCTTCAAAAATTAACTAATGCAACTTACACATCTCTGGATTTCTCACTTCTCTAAAATAGTGATTAATGCTCATTTTGTGCCTATAGCCACAATGAGGCCAAGAGAGGAACATAGCTCTCCTAGTACCCATACAGGCCTCATTCCAAAGGAAACATCTTTTTATCAGCTACGTGAGTTTCCAACAGTCATAAAGTTTAGCCTCTA
This sequence comes from Calidris pugnax, assembly GCF_001431845.1. NCBI lineage: Eukaryota > Metazoa > Chordata > Aves > Charadriiformes > Scolopacidae > Calidris > Calidris pugnax. The sequence goes on along the minus strand of NW_015090807.1, from coordinate 276,478 downwards.
TCTTTCAATCTAGTGCTAGCTAGAGATATCTACATAATCTGGATACAGCAAACTGAAATAGCACAAGCTCTGAACAGTTGATTTTTTGCTGTTTCCAGTCCACTGCAAGAGGGCTCTGAACAGTTGATTTTTTGCTGTTTCCAGACCACTGCAAGAGGGGCTACACTTGCACAGATGATTTGTCCAATATTTGAATAATATGGTATATATAAATCTGCAGTTAGAAGACTCTCAGTCCTGGTTTGTTTCATGACAGCCTCCTTTCGAAGGACTTTCCTATCTTACTTGCTTGTCTCTCCATACAGGACAAAAGAACATTCCTGTTTTCCATTCCCTGCCCAAATTGCATACAGAAGCTTCATGGATTGAATTAGAGAGAATCAAACTCAAATAATTACTATGTTCCTCAATTTGAGATGAACTGAGATAATAACTGTATCCGAGTATAGGCTCCAGCCTATATTTGGTCCTTCAGTCACACCAGAATTCAAGAAGCAGTTCGGGAACACACAGAACATTAGCTAGAGGAGAATGACCAGAACAGACTTGAGTCAACCCATCTTAAAAAGTATTATCTATTCCTAGTAATGGAAAACAATACAGAACAGACTTGAGTCAACCCATCTTAAAATGTATTATCTATTTCTAGTAATGGAAAACAATAAATAAATAAGGTAAAGAACCTTCCCACCCAAGCTTTTACTTTATATTATCACTAAAAATAAGTAAAGGAATAAAGCAATATGATTTTTTATTGGTGCAGGTAGATACGATTCTGAAATCATATGGGAAGTATTCAGTTAACACTGATGAGACTTGACAGATGCATTGTCTGGGAAATAACATGGTTCTTTTCCCTATTAGGTATCTTTACGTAAGTTGATTTACCATATTATACTGAATATCAGTGAACATAAGACTAAAAATGTAAGTAATGCAAAGTCATAAAGTGAACTCTATTGAGGAGATTGTCAATTTGCTTATGACCTATCCATGTACTATGGAAACAAACTCTACATACCACTAGCATGCCTGAATCTGTTGTAGAGCTTGGGCACCAACACCACTACAAAACAGCTGTGAACGGGGCATGCAATCTGCTGATTCACATTGAATATTTCTTACATCATTTGCTTTGTTTTTCCGTATCACTGTCTTCACCATCATGACAATTGAGGGGGGTAAAAGTGATGTTCTTTGGAAGCCTGGAACAATTTACTTCTATTTCTTACTTATCAAGCTTAAACCCTAAAAAGTTATGGGCATAAACAATCTTAAAAAAAAAAAAAAAAAAAGGAGTGGGGAAAATGAAAAGAATATTAAAAAAAATAATAAAAATCAAATTTGTCTTCTGACCTCAATTATTGTTCTAGCATGAAACTAGAAGAAATACGCGATTTTCTTAGGCAGTCACATATTGCCATTTAATTAGTTATGCCACATATTTCCATACCATCAAAAAAATACCCAACACTAACATTTACTTTCTTACCCAAAACTAGCCAACAACCATTTTTCAGAGCTTCCATTCATGGAAATGCTACTGAGTAACAATGTTATCCTCTCAGTGGAAAAAACCATACAGCTTCTAAGTCTGCAAAGCTTTTTTGAAGGGAATATGAAATGGCATCTTCAAGTAAAAATGATTTTTTTTCTAAACAAAACATAACACTGCTCAGATAAGCAAGGTGGTAGACCTATTTGTTGAATACATGGTCTTTTATTGCTCATAAGGGTAGACAACTGGACAATTTGAGATACATTTGAAGCACTCTCTATCAATAGAAGAGACTGAAGCAGATGAAATCCTATGGAACAACAAACCTAAAAATCCTCAATATCATGACAAGTTTTTTAACCCTTTCCTTCAAAAGAAAGCATACCACAAAACTCTGACAATTCCTGGAAGAGTTTAAATAGAACATGCCTATTTTTCTTTCGATTTTTTCTGAAGAATGGAATCATCACTGCATCCATGATATCACCAATGTATGCTGGGCTATGTATAAATCACAGAAGAGAGATACAAGTCAAAATTTCCAGATGCATGCAGGTTGTTTACAAGAACAGGTTCCATAGCATAATTAAAGGGCCATGGGCTTCTATGTTACTTTGGCTCTTTTGTAGTCAGGATCAAAACTCAAGGTTTGCAATGGCTAAGAAATTACATCAATTCCCTAGTTTATGAATTATGGTTTTGGACTTGGTTTTCTTGTTCTTTATTTATATATCTGAGGAAAGTGCAATGTTTACCTATTTACGTGTTTTATAAGACAAGAGGTGAAAAAAATAAAATCCCAATTAACTTCTGTAGGTTGAATAAAGTTTGAATAAGGTTTTCCATTCAGGAAAAGAAGGAATAAGGAAATACATTTCTAAATTTGCCTGTAACTTGTTCTGTTGGTGTGAAAAGTTATTTATGGAACTATATCTACCACATATTCACATTTACACTTCTGTATATCTTAGCATTCTATTAAAGTTTGTGCATTTAGAATAAAGTGAAGACTCACACATGGATGAGAATTTAAAAAATCTAGAGATTCTTTAAAGTAAAAATCCTGGATAATGACTTCCTGCCTAATAATGGCTAGTCTTATGGTAATATTTGAAGCTCCATATTAGTCTCTGGATAGAAAGCTTTATTATAAGAGCATGAGGAAAAGCAGGAAGAAGCACAACTGCAGCAACCTCTTCATCATTAGGGGAAAAAAATGAAAGCACAGCATGGGTGTCACTATTTAATTTTATAAAGCTTTAGTGAATGCTTTGCCATTGTGCACCAGTGAGATCATGGCCCTACCCAGATACTTCTTTTAGGAGCTCATGCTGCATTGTGTATGAGAACAAACCCCAGGGCTACTGAGTTCTAACCACAGAACTCAATCTCTTCTTGGGTGCTGTAATACTGAGAGAAAACCAAAAGACAGCAAATTCTGTCTTGCATCATAACCCTTTCTAGTGGACAGCTGTGTAAAAAGAATTTCGTAACTCCACTCCTGGATATAAATGTCAAAAAAAAGATATGCATTCTAACTCATTAGGCTGTGAAGATTATTAATAGCTGAGCTACTTCAAATATATACATCATAAATGAAGAAAACTTTGTAATTTTTTATTTATCTATTTATGTATATCTGTATATGTGTAAGCGTAAAATAAAGACACATACTATCTAGCTAACTGGAAGCCTTGGTGAAAACACTGAACTAAAAAAACTAACACATACAACACAGAATGTTAGCCCAGGAATTAGAATGTGTTTAAGTTACCATACAGCGTTAGATCAAAGTAAATTTCTCTTACTTCAATATTCACATGTTTGAGGTGGAATTGTGGGTTTTCTTCCTTTATTTTACTTTAAATTTTCTTCACATAACTGTTGAACCAGAGAAATCTGTGTATCATAGAGAACTTGACAAATTGAGAATAATAAATAAAAAATAAAAAACAAGCAAGAAAATTGCAGGAGGGTAAAAAACAAACATAGTTTTGTGTAAAATAAAGCATTGTTATACCTGCAATGATGTCATCCATCTGCTCCAAAGCTGCTTCCAGCATATGACTAGCGTCAGAAGCCATCGTCTGCGATTTCTTCAGACCTTTACTGAAAAGACAGATGAGATCATTTGAATCACACTAAACCAGACCTGACAGAAAATATATGTCACTGCTACATTATAAATTAAGCCACATAACCAGAACTCCACACTAGCAAAAATACAGCCTAGTAATATGAAAACTAACAAAACTGTTCCTATTCTTGATAGATAACTTGGGATTTCTGAGGTTTTCATCCACCACTGATTTTTTTTTTTTTTAAATAAATTTTACTAAAACAAGGAAAAGCAGGTGGAAACAAACCAAACAATCTCAGATACTGGAAGCTTGAGATCCCCCTACCTCTCATCCTTACCAGTAATTTCCTAGATTCAAAGTTCAGTGCATTGCAACCTTTTGCACTGTGGGGAAAAAGAGGATTGACTAGGTTTCAATGAAGGAATGAACACATGGTGAAAGGCATGCTCTGTAGGGGGCTCTGCTTTTTGATTGCTGCCATAAGAGTATGAACAGATACAAACCTGTTGCTGGCTAAACCTAAATAGTAACTATATCTCTACATTATAGCACCCCAAGTCCAGCAATTTTCAAATCATTTTTACTCCTCCTTCCCCTGTTCAATCTACGACTTTTTTCATGACACTGAAAATACGGTTCTTTCTGCACTGATAACCAAAACGCACCAGGTATTAAGTTCCTGTTTTCGTGCTTCCAAGTATGAAAGTTACTGCTGCTGCTTTAAAAAAGGATTAAAGACAGACATTCATGTTACCATCTGACATTAAGGACAAAATTTTCCAAAATTAGTTTCTACTTGTGAGTTGGTTTTGCTGGACTCTTAGTCAAGTAGCAGTCACTATTGTCAAGAGATGACATTTCAATGAGCAAAAGAATTTGCACTGTCCATTTCACTGCCAGTGAGAAAATTCTCTCTGAAACAAGGCCCTTTTGCACATCACTTCATTGCTGAAGTATGAAACTAGTGCCCACGCAGCGATGAGCAGGGATTGTACATGTGCATAATTTTTGCAGTGCTCTAATACACAACTGAAAATACTGACAAAGCCTTTAAAGGGTCATGGAATATGATTTCTCTTCCATGAAGGATGCAATTCAGTCTTTTGACATTCAACCTCCTGATACAGAAAGTTTTTAAATCTGTGAGTCAGAACTGCTTGATTTTGAGAGCTTTCTAAACACCACAAAAGACACCTGTCTGACAATAGCTAGAGATATCCTTCAAATGATGCAGTTTGTAGGTATGTGTATAGGCAATGGCCGTATCTTTGTCAGGCTGATTATTCCAATGTCACTGAAATTTCACTAATCTTTATTTATCATGTGATTATCTGCGCTAAGAATTCAATTACTTTGAATTTAAATAAATATTGCAATAATCTCTAATGGCAATTCACATAGATGAAAATATTTTTGTACAATGTTCATCCAGTGCCATTTCAGACACTAGCCACCATGACCAATGACGTGACTGGCAGCTAAACCACCCACAACCCACATTTACTCTCTCAGTTGGAGCCTGCCTAAAGACTAGAATGTAGAATCAGCAGCCAGAGGATAGAGTCAGCTTTAAAAAAAAACAACTTATCCAATTTTGTTTCAGAGAATCTGTCAGAAAATAAATAATAAAACCCTAAAAGTACACTTAATGCTGAGTCCTTGAGCGTCGTAAGAAACGCTCAATCTGAGTGTCATGGAAAATTCTTACTAACGAGTCAAAATTATTTGCTTTTCTTACAAACTAAGAATCCCAAGACACAAGTTTTTATCCATGGTGCTGCTGAAATATACACAAAGCAAGCTAACTTATTAATAACCTTTGTGTTATCAGTAAGGTGTGTGTCCTATGTCCACTCCAGTCAATCTATGCAACACCACTATCTAGAGAGGTAGATGCAGGAGTAAGAGTCAGAAACTACTAAGTTCTAATTTGAGCTCTGCCATTTATTTAGCTTATTTAACTTCAGATCAAATTGATCTGAAAAGCGATACAAGAATGCCTTCTCAGAAAACAGAAGAAAAATCTTTAGTGTCACTCAAAGCAAAGATTAATGTAAATCAATGATTGGTTTTGGTATTATTATTTGGCATTGTTTTTAAATAATAATTTAAGCATGAACAATGCTAAATGTAACTGAATTTCACAAAAATGCATTTGACCCAAGTATTTTCTTTAATGATATTGGAAATAACACAAAATATGCTTAGAATAATCAGGAAAGTCATTAAGACATCTGATACAGACTTAAAATTTCACAATGCTTACACACGTGAACTTCACAGACACTCCCTCTGATTCTGTTGGTTCAGTTTGTTGGTTTTGGTATATTTCCATCTTCAGGTGTCACATTTACTCACCAGTAGCTTAGCAGATTCACTAAATACTTTAGAGATACCATATTTTCAACTTCAATATGCCTCCTTCCTTGCAGTATTTCCCCTAGTTCAAAGCAGTCATAACATCGGTAATAATCACCTCAGTGAGAGGAAATCCACCCACAGCAAGCAGCTGCCAGAGAGGCACCTAGGCTACCTTGCTCTTCTGGTGGATGTGGCCACCAGCCACTCCCCCAGAAATCTATGGCCACCAGCTGTGTTGGTAAACTAGGACAGTAGACTGTCTCAAAATTAGGAGGGACTAATTAAAGCAACTAGAGCAATACACAGATGGTATTAACAAGAAATGTAGGACTACCATTTCTCCTAAACACCAAATATAGTATTTGACTATCTGTAGTGAAACAGGTACAGAAAATGCTGATATATTACATTACAAACTTGAAATTTTGTTTATAGAAAAATTTTCAATCAAGACCTTGGCACAAACCAGAAAGTTTTGCTGAAAAATGCCACCAGAACTAAGTTCTTCTATCGCCTCCCAACCTCCACTCTCTGCCTGCTTTGTCCCCAGTATCCACAGTGTACTTGCTGCTTAACTGCATTAAGCGAGTAAAACCTGCTGATCAAACAACTATTCATTAATGAAAGCAATGTTCTTTGCTCCAGAGGGATAATGTAATATTACTTGCTTGACATCTTTTTCTAGACAGACCTGTTGCTTGTGCTTCGGGCGAGTGTTACTTTCCCAGACACTCCCTTCTTACAGTTTGAATGTTCTGAGCAATATTATGAAAATAGCTTGTTAGATCTCATACGCTTTCAGTTACCATTTCTGATCTACTTCTACAGAAATATCTGCAATTGTGGATTCTTTTTAAATTATTATTTAATAACAAGACACCTGTATCAATCCCAAGGCATGCTGAGTGCCCCAAACAGGATCCACCTATTTGCTAGTATTTTAATTGCAATTCTTTCTACAGTTTTCATTCCTGAATGACATCAACAGCTGCAGAACACCATGACTTATCTACCTATACTAAAATATACATGTATTTTGAAAGTTAAGTTTTTCAGTTTTGGTAAGGACTGAACAAAAACTATCTCTAACATTACAGTACAACCTTTAATATTAGCAAATTCTAACCTTCAGGATTTATTAGACTAATTTATATACCAGCAAAATAAAAGAACCAATCTACTCACCTTTTCAGGTCCCTAAGAAGAAAAGAATTTACTTTTTTGCCTGAGCAGTAAAAATTGCTTGCTATTAATAGCCAAAGTTTTACTGTTAAGCAGACCTAAGTCTAAATTATTATCAACCCTTCTAAGCCACACGCTCGTACTAATTTAGAGCCCAGCCCACATATAAAGATATTGCAACCCTGTTTGTTATAATTACCTGAGTAATAAGATCTTCCAGGAAGTGCAGACAGAGAAACTGGTCTGAATGCCTAAATTTATTTTGCTCAGCTAGCTCTACCCTTTAAACCCCAATCTGAGATTTGCATTTCAAATAAAATTAAAATCTCCGGTAGAACAATTGTGCTTAGAGCCAATATACCTTGCAAATTTCTTAACCTACTTTCTGTATGTAAAACTATAACTTACTGTGTCCAGAAACAGCATAATATTTAACAGACATATTCACTATGAGCAAGATGTTCTTTAGAATTATTAAAAGACTTAATTAAATTTGGATCCTTCATGGCCGTCTCAAACCAGCAGTTGTCCAGAGATAAGAATGTGAACATTTAGACAACTCACAAGTCAGATGTTTTTCCAAGGTTGCTCCTCATAATAAGGTTGCCAACTTTATCAGTTATGGAGAGGGGTGTGGTTTTTGACAAGAACTCTTGAAATCTAGATCTTGCCTTATTATCAATGCTTTGGGTGGCCTAAAAATTCCTTTTACATTTGGAAGACACAGCTAATAACTAACTACGACCAGCTTTTTTTTAATGAATAAATACATGTTAGTAAACTGCTTAAAGATTCAAATTTAAGTACAAAGCAATGTGATACTTGATGGTATAATGAAATTTCAAGTAGCTTGAGTAAACCTCAGAAGTCCTCCACGCTTTTTTCAGCTGCAAGATGACTCCTGAACTGGAATGAACAAATGTGCCCAATTTGCACCCCTGCCATTTCCCACCTTGCTTCTCCCCTGCCAATGCTGTATCATATCCAGTGACCCCTCAGCAACACAATTGCCGATTCATCTCTTCAACCTGGCTCAGCAGTTCTCATGACACCATCAAATAGAAAAGTTAAAAATACATGTTTGGATCCTGGCCTTCTAGAACTTTGCATACCTCTCTAATTAAGTTAATCCTTAGTTCTAAATAACCATCCACAGCTGGTGGGAACAGAAGAATTTCTGATGATCACTGGAATGAATAAGGAACACTATTTATACAGCATCCTCCAGGACTAACCAGCCAGAAATCCTATTAATCTGATTGTAACTTAAATTTAATTTATTTGTTAATATAGATACTACTTGCTCTATTTCCCCTCCATGGGCTTCACTGGAAAAGGCAGAAAGGTAAATAGAACCCCTTCCTGCATTTATTACCCTTTATGTAGTAAATAAAAACAAGACTATAGAGGGTTTTTTTAAGAATAACAACAATGGGAATAAAAAAAATAATATTTGTTTTCAGCTAGAAAATATAAAGAATACACACTAAGAGGGAAGGGGAAGCTCTAGAGGGAAATACAGATTAGCCAAAGTTGAACAAAGACCTGATACTGAACTATTTCAGGTAGATGGTAGAAGAACTGACAAAGTCTCTAGTCAACATATTGCCAGGAGTCCTTATATAAAGGGAGGCCTTTAGGTGAAGCACAGTAGCAGTACAGTACCTCCGAGATAAAAATGAGCTAACTAAATAAGCTAAACTAACTTATGCAGGTAGCTGGGTACTACCCTGCCATTGTAAAATCACCATATTTGTGCTGCTGATACAAGTAAAGAGTGACAAGCAGCAAGAACTATGCTGGTTTTAAAACATATTATACTAAATAATTTGATTTAAAACATGAAGGGAACTGAATGTAGTTAAATTTACAGCATTATGAAGTAGCAAAGCCAAAGCCAAAGATCTGTTTTCAAAAATAAACCCATTAAGTTTGCTAATACAAGTCTGAATTTCAACTGGGCAGGGGGGAAGAAAGCACCCTTAACAATACGCTAAAGGATCTGGCTGATACTTTATGATCTTTTAAGAACGCAAATCACCTCACAGTAACTCCTCCACAGGACTCATGGATATTAAGTTACAGCTGCTATTGGTACCGTAAACAAATTTCCTGACTTATGTTTGTACAAAGTCTTATCCCTACATATAAAAGCTGACGCTGACAGAAATGGCATGTGCAAAGTGAGGTTTCTTCAGCTCCTCTCTACAGCAGTTCTATCAACTGTAGAAAGCTCTTCATCTTTCAGTGTTGTTTTAAGCATTGTCCATAAAAGCTCAAAAATTTACTCCATAATTGAATTTTAAATTATTACCAGATATTTACTGTTATACACAGTAGAAAGGGAAATGTTGTAGCTTCCGACTTAGCAAATCTTAAAACCGAAACAAAAATTGCAGTATTTATTATTGTATTAAATGAAAAAAACCAAACCATAACCAAGCCTAATTATTTTATTTCAGTTGTCATCTAACTACTTCCAATTTCCAGCTAATTAAAATTTAAAAAAAACCACAATGAACAAATGCTTTGGATTTAAACCTCAACTGAATAAAGCATTACTTGATAAAATACACGAGAGTAAAGTTTCTGAACCAAAACATGAACATTTATGGTCTTAAAATAAATGCAAACATGAATGGCATACAAAAGTCAGATTTGCTACTACAGTTTGCATTTACTTGTAAAAATATTACAATTGAGAAGAGTTAGAGCCTCAAAATTCTGACATTTAAAATAAACTATGTTTTTGCTTTCCCTTCATATTTCAGGTATTCACTGGCCTCAAGGTCATAGCTTCAAATTTTCTTCCATGAAGAAGCAGGTCCCTTTCAATTAGGTCTTCTAATTACCTAACTCCAGATCCAATGCCTGGGAAGCTGCATCCACTCCCTTCCCCTTCCTGCCCCTCCAAAAAAAAAAACCACCCCACAAACCAACCCAAAACCAGCCAAACAAGAGTAGATAAACTTAAGCTGAGAAATGATATACTGAATGATCCCATGAAAGCAAATTCATGCTCTAGTAAACTTAAAGGTGAGAAATGGTAATAAAAGTAAACACAGAATTAATGCATGAATGAACTCTTTGCCCTAGAGTAAAACAGAGGACAAAACTTTGACAAACTGAGAGAGATTAAATATATGTGATTAACAAAAGTATTCAAAGTTATCCTCTATAAAAATCTTAAAATTTAGACAAACTATACTGCTGGAGAAACAATTCTTTAAAACTTGAGAATTAGGAATAACATTTCTTATGCTTCATAAAGAGTTTTCAGGCTTTTTCAAATCTCTTTGAAGAAAAGGCTTCTCAGCCTGGCCATGATCAGGCCAGTCCCTTATGGCAAATCTTAGTTGTTCAATTTTTGTTTGCCTTCCTGCATTTCAGTAAGTTTTGGAAATCATTCTTCCTGCCCATGAAGCTGTTATAGAACCAACTCAGCAGAGTAAACACTATTAATAACTTACTTTATTAATCTATTGAGTATATGTGTATAAACCCCACTAGGGATACAGAAGTGTATATGAGCACTGTGAAACAGAGATTTTGCGTTAACTTTAGCAAGTACCATTTTGTGTATTAGTCTGAAAACACAGATGTTTCACTGAAGGAGGTCAGTGCTAGCATAGGGCCAGAAGATTTTAAATCTCAAATAAATGTAAGGAGGTCCAATTTTCAAATCTGCTGACAGTGTCCATTTCCTTCAGCTCCTTGACATACACAGAGGATCATGGTAAAATTCAGCTGCTTTGCCAACAAAGAGCAAACACTTCTAAAGACTAAGCCAGTTGGCTGACAACTCATACAGTCCTTGTTCCTAGGGCCTGTAGTGTAATCAAGACAGGTATCCATCAAATTCAGATGACTCGGAGGCAGAAAATGGCCATGTATTTTTGGAACTCTCATGACACCGTAAGAAGAGTCATGTTTGTTCAGACTCAAAGTCTGTCTGGCCTGGTGCTCTATCTCTAATAATGTGCAGTGCAACACAGGAACACAGTGATCAGTCTCCTGCTCTATCTTTCTCAATAACCAGCAAGCATTAGATTTTGTGAATTACAGATTAGGTAGAAACCACCATGTTTCATAGATGTTGAAGTTGTGGATGCCCCATCCCTGGAAGTGTTCAAGGTCAGGCTGGACAGGGCTTTGAGCAACCTGCTCTAGTGGGAGGTGTCCCTGCCCATGGCAGGGGGTTTGGAACTCGATGATCTTTAAGGTCCTTTACAATTCTAACCATTCTATGAAAGATCAACCCTCTGTAGATTTATTCGATTTCTTCTCAAATCCGTTTTGTGTCATTTTTCAGCAAATGTTCTGACATTACAAAAAAAAAAACAAAACCATAGTGGTTAATCACCACTCACTTTTTCATGCCACGATCTTACAGTCTCTTTCCAGTCCTATTTTCTCTTCACCCCTACAACATCCCTGTTTAACCAAAGAGTCATTATTGTGCAAGTCTCTCCTCAGAGTAAACCCAAACTACACTTTCTGATGCTCTTGCTGCTTCTCTATATACTTTTTCTTGCTTTATTGTACGGCTGTCAACCAAGGCTATGTGTAGCATTCAAGTTGTGGGGTATTTCTGACATTTAGAAAAATGCCACAGAAGAAATACATGATGACATCGGTGAATATGTGAATGCTTCCACACAGAGTAAAAGCAATAAATCTTTACAGAAATAACTCACTTCTAGGATTAAAGAGTGGAGCGCACTAAGCGTTCCTTAAAAAGGACAGACACTAAAGTAGGTGATGATTGCTGGATGAACCGACACCAGTGTACACTGAGGTATCAGAGATAAGTTGTTCTGAAACAGAACCTCAGAGCAAAGAGGAGGGTTAACAAGCTAGAAAACTGATTTCCTGCAATCAGAAGAGACAATCTTCTTCCACAAGTTCTCCAAGGTAAAAAGCTGAGATCTGGGTTAGACTACACAGAGAAACAGTCAAACACAGACACAACTAAGGGAGATATTTCTTATCATTATTTCTCATTATGAAATAATCTACTCTTTGGTTACTCAAACTATAGGTGTCCTGAATTTGCCTCAACTTTACTAAAATGATACTAATACTTCTGTGAAACCTAAGCCTTAGATATAAGGCCTAAAAATGAATACTAAAAAGACAGGTTTTTTGACTGTAAAATTTAATTTCATAATAGTAGTTTTCCCCTCTGAAACATTTTGTGCGGCAGTTTATAAATAACTGGGAACATCACTAGGCTAGCTTAATATGACCCACCCTGCATCTGTGAAGACAAATATGCTGAATTCACACTAACAGAAACTGACTATATCAAGTACTTCTGTATAAATTTAAGCTTCAGTAGCTATTTTGAGGGAAGTGTCTGTGGGAAACAAAAGAAAGGAAAAATATACTTCTGCTAGAAACAGCAAATCCAACATAAATGAATCTGCTTGGATTAAAAACATTAAACTAGGAACAACAAGTGGGTAACTATGAAAAGCACCATATAGCACACTACTCATCACATCAATGAGAATATAAATTTTAACAGCTGTGTGAGTTTAATGCTTATGCTTATAAACAAAATATTCTTATATCAATTGCTTCCTGAAGATTAATGAAAATATCTTTGGAAAAAGCCGTCTTCAAGTTTTTCTCTTTCTCTGCCTAAAGAATATGTTTAACCAAGAGGCAAAAATTCTCCATGGCAAGTTAAATCCTGATCTAAAATGACACAATTTGTTGATTTTGCTACCCCATGATTCAGAATATGGGACATCTTGCAGAACTAGCCAACAAGTAAGGAAATTGCTGTATCAAACACTGTGCCACAGCCAATTTCTAAATCAGAGAACAATACATTCTCCTATCATATTTACTTTCCATACTTAATGGATTAACATAATTTTCTAATTACAAGAAAAAGCGTTATACAGAGAAGCAATGTTGCAAAACAGACACAACAGTAACTTGACATCCAAAAGCAACATTTAATATTTTTAAGGTTCACATAGGTGAGAGAAACTTGTAACATCTCCAGCTGAAGAAACATTATTACAGGTGGCAAGAAAAATGTGACATCTTTTGTTCCTGTTTTTCCAGTGGATCCTAGAAGAAATACGAATACCAACATAACCAGACACAGATTAAACACCAACCGAAACCAGAGGCTGACTTCAGAGGAAACACGAAGCAGCCCATAATGAATGTGTGATATAGGTCTCCTCACTGACCTGTTTACTCTATGGAGGAGCTGTACACGCTCACAGAAAAACATGTTTAGCTAGCAAAGGATTTTAACAGAATCACCACATGGAAAAAACACTGACTGAAGTGCTCAGCTTTTCTATTTCACGCTCATTTATGCACACTGTTTCTGCTCTATTGCCACAACTGAAACAAGTAAGTTTTAGATAAACTGTTAAGTCCAGTTTTGAGTATTTGGTGCAAACTTCTTACAGGTTTACAAAAGAGTTCTGAAGTGCCCAACATGCTTCTTCCATAAAGCAGATACATCCAATGGCAAAAGATACCAAAGAGATCCTGGAAGTCTACATTTATACATAGCACCTTTTATTATCAGCCATGCTAGGCATTCTCAAGCTCTTACCAACCACAAAGCCCATCATCAGGTGTCTGCCAACCATTTCAAGGCATTTATTGTCAGTTCCATACAAATGTAAAATGAACAAGTTTCTATGTCAAATCACGTTATGAAGGGTAAATCAAATCAACTTAAATTTCTCCCTATAAAATAGACATGATATGTAGGACTAAGAAAGAGGTAAGAAAATGCACAGCTACAGTTCCATGTAGCAGAACGCCTGTTTGAATTTGCAAAACTTGAAAGGTATATGTCATTTGCAGAAAGAAACTAATTGCTCTGTAGAACTGTTACTGTGTATGAGCCTCCAAAGCTACCATATTCCAGTTTAGTCATTTTGGCTTACAGGTTTGCTTGAACACTTAATGGAGAAAGCTTTTAGAAATTTTGCAAATTAAAAAAAAAAAAAAGCCTCTCTCAACACAAACTGAATGCAAGAACTGAACCTAGAAACAGACCCATTCACGAACTCATTATTCTGTTTTTTATATACACATTTACATCTGAAGTTCAGCATGTTGTTAGCATAATTCATCAATGTATAAAGGATCATTTCTGCTCTCTTTTATTAGTGATTTCCCATTTCTTTTAGGGTATGAAAAAAATAGGAGTAAAACCCGAATACTGCACATACATAAGATTTCTCTAGATTCATTTCCATTTAAGTATCTTAATTAAGTACTTGAACATGAACCAAAATTATTTGCCAAAAAATAAAACTGTAGCCTAAATTTTGAGCTACTGTGCGTTACTTCCAGTCCACACAAAAACTTTTTTATATGATTGAAATAAATAGAAAAATCGCAGTTGTTACTGCAAATGCTAGAGTATAATAGTACCTGAAGCAATATATTGTTATAAAGTTAGCTGGCTCCAAAAGAAATAGACACCTTCATACTGACATAGAAGACAAATGAAACGGAATTCTTTTATTACTTGAAAGGGCCTGAGCGTCATAGAAAGGCCAGAAGTCCTAAAGCAGACAGTCACAGTCCCCAACAGCAATGACACCTGAGGGGATAGTGGGGTCAGCTTTTACACATGCTGTCTCACTTCAGACTCCTTCATAATAAGACTCAGAGCAGCTTCTAAAAACTGTTTGAAAGGCCCACCACTCATATTTGGTCCTCTTGTGAGAAAACCTATGGAGTTTCCTAAGTTAATAACTTAATCGTATATTTTACTGTTTGATAATAATGCCTTTTGGGACCTGTTTATTAAAATAACCACAAAATTAAATGATCTCAGGCTAATGACTTGCAAAGTTCTTTAATCCCTAACAGCTACCGGCTGATTTGTCTTTATGAAAAGTACTTATGAAGTTTCTTGCATCTGGGGCCAAGTGACAGTACATAAAAATTAAAATGAAGAAAAAAAAAAAAAGAAAAAAGATTGAACTATTTAAATGACTGTCCATTGGATTAACTTAATAAAGTTTTCCCTCTGTTTAAGGAAATAAAAGGAACTTGGAGTTGACTATCAGTTTATTTCATTTTCCAGAAAACGGATCAAAGTCTGCCATGCTTATGTAAGTCTTACACCCTTATACTTTTATAGTACATTTGTAAGTAAAATTTGATTTGCTGTTACACATAAGAGTGATTTAGGCCCCTATGTTTCAATGGTCTTCAAAAACTCCAAGTGAAAATATTCAAGACAGTTTTATTAACTCTGAAAAAATACATATCTACTCTTTTCCTACTTGAAAAGTGTGGTCATGTTAACACACACTGAACTACAGCTCTGTCACGAAGAAATTGTTTCATCTCTATTAGCCCTTATCGATAAGGGATAGTTTTAGTCTATGACAGAAACAGTACTGTTTACTTTGTTAGTTAAGAAGAGCAAATAAAATACATTCACTGTAAAATTGCATTTACAGGCATACTGCCTAGAAAACTATGCAAGCTGCCTAGCATGGTAGTTTTATTAGTCTCAACTAATTTGGAACCTCTGCTTCTGAGTACACAAATCTGGGTTTCCAAAGGAAGTGAGCAGCTGCTAGTCCCATTCTTCTCAATTCAGCCCAGGATAATCAGAAGCTTTAATTAAATAAAAAACTACAATGACAGGTGAATCCAAACTAAATTTTAAGATTTAAGAAATTTAAGAATAAATTAAGAGTCTTCTTGTTAATGTATGTTCTGAATATGTGAGAGCGATTTGTTCACTCAAGATCACTTTGATCACAAGAGCCAGTGATTTGTTTTGCCATTTTTTCTCCTTGTCTGCTGGGTGACCATAAATCTGCCAATGAAACTGGGAGTGATAGTAAGGCCACTGGAAGAAGGCCCACGCTTATGTGATTTTTCACTCGTACCCTCACTGCAAAGTATAAAGAGAGCTTATAATCATAAATAAAAAAAAGCATGACTTCATACAGGAGGTTGAGCATAAAAATCTGAAAAAAGAGGTTTTCCACATGAAAGAAAGGAATTGAATTAATCCTAAATTTCAGGTAAAAGCTTATGTTAACTGCATTGTGAAGACTTAAACTCATTATGCACTTAAACATAAGGAGAACAGTTTTATGAAGCGTATGGGAGTGTTACCACAGAATAATTGAGTCACAGAATAGTTGAGGTTGGAAGGCACCTATTTCGAATCACTTACTTCAGTTCCCAAGAGCTTGTTTTTATTAGTATATAGGTTAACATTTGCTGGAATGTCACCAAGGCATTGATGTATAGGACAAAGATGAAAACCAGAAATTTACCAGAAACTTCATTATGAACTACAGAATCATAGAACAAAGTAAAAGACAGAGAAGTCTTATGCAAGAAGATCTTACATTCCCTGCCCAATTCTGCCCACAGCAAATACCATCTAGGTGAAATGCAAAAACTTTGCTTCCCAGTGTGGTTTGTGCTGGTTTCCTACCTATTTAATATATTGGATTTACCTCTCCAAGCTCTCTGCTAGAAGTTTATTTCTCTGGAGGGAAACATCAAAATACTTCAGTTTAGGAGCTGACTGGATTACATGCATTAGTTTATCATCATCACAGAAACACATTCATAAATCTTACTGCAATGTCATTAGAATAAGATGTTCTGATTATGCATTATTAAAGCAGATGCTGCCATCTGCACTGCATTGTAGTGGAATAAAAATATGAATCACTATATTCAGGGACACTTGGCAAATATTTTCCTGTCAAATTAGGGCTTCTGAAATAAACTTTGGGTTGAAAATAGTGCAAATTGGAAACAAAATCACTCCATTGTATGAGCAGTACAGACATAAATAACAAGACAGCTCCAGCTAAGTCACCTCTGTACGTGGAGACCAACCAGACCTGTTTTCAGAAGAGGATAAAGTAAAACAGAAGTTCCCACATTCAGCGCTTGAAATCCAAATTAGAATTCAGCAGCTTAGAGTTATCTTTGGAAATTACTTTAACTGGCATACAATCCATTGATCTTAAAGAGTATGAAGACATAGCCAACAAGTGAATCATTCCCTATGAATATTCATATGTACTACATCCTTGCTCTAACAAAAACAAGACTCACAGTCACCATTTGATAAGCAACACTGGTAATGGAGCCAGACTTCGGACCTGTCTTTTTCTTCCATCCAGCAGGTCCTGACTTCGAGCCTTCAGTCTTATTTCACCCCTCCAGCCTAATTCAAGACTTTACTGAAGGAAAATCAGGCCTGCTGATCCGTTTTCTCCAAATTCACATCTGCTCCAGCAAACCATCATCAACTTAGCACCATGTCCTTGGGTGATATGCAAAAGACCTCTAGTACAATAAGCAGTTCCTGCTCTGTCATTGCAATTCCTTGGAAGTCAGATCCATCATTTACCATTCAAGGCATGTTGTCTGCCACATACTATTTGGTCACTGTCAGTTTTCTTACCTTTTCCTCTCTCTAAACCACAAAGTGTTCTATTTTCTCCAGTATTCAATTCTCAACTTTTATCTTCAGTTACTTCAAGTTTTACTTGTATAATTCAGCTAAATAGATGAAGACTACACTGCATTGTAACTTGACAGAAGCACATTATAAACATAAAATCCACAACTTGACCTAGACTGGCAATAGTGCCATTAGGATTTACCTTTTGTTTCTTTCAGAAAAGAATTATCTTTGTTCTCTGCATCAATGAATTTCCAAATAAGAGCAAAGTGTTATTGGGAAATGGTTTTATAGCAAACAAACACATGAAGATGCAGAGAAACACAAAAGGTAACCATAATGTTACAAGGTCATAAGAGACTTGAAATAAAAATGTTATGGTAAAACATACAGGCAGAGGCATCTAGCTACAAACAAAACAAAAAACCAAACCAAAACAACAAAAAAAAAGTACCTTGATTTTGTGGCTTAATGTGCACCTATTTAAAAGAATTATAAAATATGTAAAGAGGTGGCAGGAAGAAATTCAAGCTGTCACAGTTTATCAAAGACATGTTACCATCTCTGAGCTGGTGCTTAGACAAAGTTAAAGAACATGTTGTCCAAAGGTTGGAATCTCAGTTTCTGCAGCTCTTCAAAGTAACAGGTGAGCTGATAGCACAGAAGAGACAAGAGCAAACTGGAGAAAATTTTAAAATGATCTATTTTAAGCTTTCTAAACTTAAAACAGTTAAAAGCCATGAACTTCCCAATTTTTAATGGATCAAGTTACTGAAGCTAAATGATTTCATATGCATCTAGTGAACTCTGGTAACTGATCAAGCATGCCTCCAAGGGCAGGCATTACTGGCTAAACTCTATTCAGTAGCTCATGAGGATTTCAAGATTATAACTTAAGAACTTGAATTCACTGAATTCTGAGGATGACGTAGCAAACTCAGATGATAAACATCTCCAAAGATTTGAATGATGTAACTCCACTAACAGAAAAGAACTCTGAACCTAAACATCATCTTCCATTGCATTACTATTTCCACATTATTAGGTATTTCTGTAAAATGCAGAAAAGCCTGGCTTGGTACAGTATGTTAAATTATAACATGTTCGTATCTACACTGAGTGATCATTATCATAAAATACATTTCCTTATGCATAATTTCTCTGCTTTGATAAACACTAAATCCTCTGAAGCAAGAACATGGCTTCATGCTATTCATGTAAATATATATTTTTTGTGGGGAGGGAGCCCCACTGAGGCTCTGCATTAGCAAATGGCTATGCGCATACAAGTAATCTGACCAGGTCAAGGCCCTCATTTGTTTGAGATGAAAGGCTCAAACAAATCCCTAGCTGTGGGGAAAATGAACTAAGTTTCTGGTCTGTCTCTGAATAGTCTAATAAGAGTGAGAGGAGTGTCTAAGGATAAGTGCTTTACAGGGTTTTGTGGGAGTTTGTTAGTTTGTTTGTTTGTTTTGAAGAGACAGAGATCGGAAAGAGGCAAACAGGAAACAAGTTGGGTAAATGGGGGCTAGAAGCAGAGCTGCACCTGGGAAAAAAAAGAGGTGCATCACTATCTTTTGTTCTGTTTCATTTTCCCACATTTTCCATTCATAGCACATTCTCCCTCTGCTTTTCACCTTGTTTGCTGATCCTCAGTGTTTAAGGAAGGTGATTCCTAAGGTCTTTGCTTACTCTTTTCCATCTGTTCTCTTCCCATCCTCCGTTCAAACACACCATATCACATTAAATCACATTACGCTGCCCTAGAGCCTGCACAGACGGTCTATAACAGACTCTGTAACAGAAGCATGACAGAGGAAACGGAGAATTGACTCAAGAACCCAGAAAGCACTTATCTAGTCTTTGCCTACACCAATGTATTCTCCCTTTGGTTACACACACAAATAACTTTTCCACACTGCTGGTACTAGGTTAACGGTGAAGTGAGACCAGATACAGTAGGAGTGAGGGGAAGATAGTGCTTATTATCCCATATCTACTTACTCCTTACTTCCTTCCTGCCCTCCCTGCTTCAAGCATAGGCTTAATATGGATGGGGTTGCTGGAGTGAAATCAAGATGGTAGCAGCAGTGCCCTCTGCCACCATTCCTCTAATTTCTCAGCTTCCTGGGACAGGAGATGAAAGCAGCAAGGGGACATGGAACCAGGGAACAATGCTCCCAGCCCAATTCCTACCATGCTTCAGCCACACAGATTAACCAGTTTCTGCCCCCTCCCTTTAATTTGGCACTTTCCATAGGGCAGAGTCCCAGATATATGATAGATAAACTGCTATAAGTTTTGCCAAGACACTTGATTATAACTTGGCCTAGGTAAACAAAGCATTTAAGTTATCAAAAGCGATGCTAACATCAGCTTGAAACAGTTACAGGCATATCATTTGTGTCTACAACAGATATAAACATCAGCAGTAAGTGGCAAGATTAGTCTTGAGCTATTCCTCAGCCTTAGTCTTCTTACTGTGGTCTTGAAATTATTTGATGTATTACAAATCATTATTATAATTTTTTATACATTATTTTTTCATGATATTCTGGTACCAAGCTATATACTTGTCCTGAAGACAAATGTAAGGTTCTTTTGTGTTCTCCCTCTGCTCTAACTTACACTGGGTTTCCTTTAGGTTCAACAGGCCCTTAAAATTGCTTTCAACTATCAGCAAATGGAGAGTAAATCCGTATGATTTAAAAACAACCCATATTTGCTTAGGTTTGTCCCAATTTTGTCCTTTCACTCTCCTGGTATACTGAGTTCTACTCCAAGCATTTCTCCATTAGGAAGATACAGGGAAGCATAAAGATTTATTGGTTTTAGCTAAGTCCATACAGCAGATCCAAGTCAAAGTCAGGAACACAAGCAAAGTAAATCAATAAACCCAGAAAGCTGAAATTCAGCCTTCTTTGCTCTCCCATCAACTCTTTCCATGTTTCCACACAAGTTTCAGAACGAAGCCCTTCATGCACCTGTTCTCATACTCCTGTTTAAAAAAGCCCAAACACAACTAACCACAGAAAAGTGCCCCTCACCGTTGTCCCTCCTGCCAAAACCCTGCAATTAAAAATCTGAAATTGTGGAAAACCTTTATGACTATGGAAACACAATGTCCTGCACATGCATATCTTCAAAAGCCCATATTGCACTTCACCTATATACAGTCAGATCCTCAGTTGCTGACCTACCAAATTAATACTTAACATTTTATTTTGCCCAATGCAAAACTGAACAAACGGTCACACACAAAGCGGTGGGATTCCTTACCCTTCTTCTAGAGGTTAAGGGGGAGGTATTTTTATCACGGTAGCACGATAGCAGGAGTGCTGAATGATGAAAGTGGAGATCACTTGACATCTCCTCATACTCTTAGCTCCCTTATCTCTGTACCAGTAAAACAGCCCATTACAGCCAGCTTCATCCTCCAGCTGTTCTCTTCTGAACACCCTTTTAACTACCTCATTTCCCCCACATATCTCTTTTCTGAATTAATTTCTAATTACAAACCTTGGGGAGGGTGTGAGAACAGCTCGCTCCCACTTCAGAGAACTTGACTGCAACTGGATGTCACTACTGACAGCACAGCTTCTGGCTCGACTGCTCTATGTCAATAACACGGTTTATTTACTGAACTGCTAGCTAAACTCAAGTTTCAAAGCTTTGCTCGCTGCGAGAACAAATATTTAACTTACAGGAGCCGCGTCTATTTAAAAGTCCTCTCAGCGGGCACGGAGTCCTCAACTCTCCCAGCAATAGCAAAGCGTTAAGAAAGGAGAAGCAACAGGCGTTGTGGTCGCATCCGCAGCACGGTTCCTGAAGGATCCCCTGGTGGAAACCGGCCGAGGCGCCCCGGAGCCCGCCCGGAGCCTGCCTGCCCCGCCGACCTGAGGGGCTGCCCGCCGGCGCCTCAGGACAGCCCGGCCCAGCGCTCCGCCGCCTCAGCCGCGCTGAGGGGACACCCCCAAACCCTCCCGGGGCAGCGCCGCAAACCTTCCCCGCCGAGGCAGGACGTTTCCCCCGACCTCCCTCAGCACCGAGCGGCCTCCCCC
>NW_015090807.1:251801-254270 GCF_001431845.1 Calidris pugnax | reverse complement strand
TGCGGGATGTGTGATGCAGGATGTGGATGCGGGATGTGGGATGCAGGATGTGGATGTGGGATGCAGGATGTGGTGCTGCCTGCTCCCCAGGGCTGCCAGGCTGCAGCGTGGCTCCCCACCTGCGCGTCCCATGGGGCAGCAGCCAGAGGAGGGGCTGGTGGCTTTGCATCCCCTGGGTGAGACACAGCATCCCCTCTCGGGTCTCCTTCCCCGACGTGCTGGGACCACTGGGTGCTAAGTGAACCCCAGGGCTGTGGGTGCTTTTGGGTGCTTTGGGTGTTTTTGGCTGGTTTTCTGCCTCTAGATGGCACTGACCCAACGCGCATGGCTCGGGAGCAGGACAGTTTCTGAATTATATGATTCCCCCCCCCCCCCCCCCCCCCTCAGTTTCTGAGTTTTATTCTTTCTATCATTATTAGTGGAAGCAGAACAGTTGATTAAAACTCTGTTGGTTTAAATAGCGCTACCAGGCATATTTTTGGTGCATATTCCTACATATCAGAGATTTTCTAGGTTAATAAAAAATTTATATTATTAACTGAGAAAAGCAATACTCTTTTTCTCCAAAGATTTAAAAATCAAGTATTTTTACAATTAAAGGACTTACCTATTTGTAAAATAATAGTATTGGCCATTTATATTGATGGGGAGCCCGCCCGGAGCCTGCCTGCCCCGCCGACCTGAGGGGCTGCCCGCCGGCGCCTCAGGACAGCCCGGCCCAGCGCTCCGCCGCCTCAGCGCGGCGCCTCGCGGCGCCTCGCGGCGGGGGCGGGATCCGCTCCGCAGTCGCCTCCTCGCCTCAGTGCGTGTGAGGAACCAGCACGAGCTTCGGGACACCTGTGGTGGGTCCGGCCCGCGCAAAGGGGCGGCCGGGCGGGGAGCTGCGAGGCTGGCGAGCAGGTGGGTACCCTACGTGTCCACCCAGCACCCTCAGGGCTCGGGGCAGATAGGTGTTTTATGTCATATTTCTGTTGACTCCTCTTTGAAAAACATTCTCTAATGCTATGTTTATGATTGCAAAAATCTCTAGTACAGGAAGTCTCCAAGGAAGCAAGCACATAAAACAAGGATTGACACTCAAAAGGCATCGTTTTTTTGTTCTGTCTGTAGAGATTCCAGGATTACTTCTAGAAATACAAAAAGTGCTGCAAACTTTAGCCATGCCTCAGTGTAGGTGCATGCACCTGTAGCGGCATGAAATGTCAGGCACCCACCAAAACGCCCTCTCATGTCAGTGTGAAATCAAGGCTGTGGCTGTAGAGCAAATCCTCATCTCTAAGAGGACATTGGTCATTGGGAGTTTACTGGTCACTTTGGCTATCCAAAATCTGGTGTAGCGGCATGAAATGTCGGGCACCCACCAAAACGCCCTCTCAAGTCAGTGTGAAATCAAGGTTGTGGCTGTGGAGCAAGTCCTGGTCTCTAAGAGGACGGAGAGCGGAGGCAAATCCAGTTTCAGGGTTTCTGGTGGGTTCCTGGCTGGCGCTTCATAGAATCATCTAGGTTGGAAGGGACCTTCGGGCAGTCACACCTCAGCATAGGTGCGTGCACCTGTAGCGGCATGGATAAGGGCTTTTGTTGTCTTGGCTTTACCCAAACAAGTCATCCCACCTGTGTGATACTGACACAGCTCTTTCACAGCATGCATGTGCTGAGTACTTCTGATTATGTCAGTTTCCGGGGAGTTGGCTAAACAACAGCGAGGATTTAGCAGAAAGTGAGATAAAGAGTTTCGACTACTTGTAACACCGTCAATGTAATTAACACACACTTTTCGCTGCTTGTGGAGTGGTTGTATTTCAACCACCACTGTTTGCTGTCTTCCCTCTGCGATGGTGTTGACTTCCACCTAAATAGTTTAAGCATGTTTAACATGCATGGTGTTTTAATGTCATTCTATTACTTCGGAGAGCGGAGGCAAATCCAGTTTCAGGGTTTCTGGTGGGTTCCTGGCTGGCGCCTCGTAGAATCATCTAGGGTGGAAGGGACCTTTGGGCAGTCACACCTCAGTGTAGGAGCATGCACCTGTGGCGGCATAAAATGTCGGACACCCACCACAACCCCCCCTCATGTCAGCGTCAAGTTCAGACCGTGCCAAGGCTTCTGGCTACAGAGCATGGCCTGGTCTCTGGCAGGACGGGCAGCAGAGGCAAATCCTGTTTCAGGGCTTCTGGTGGGTTCCTGGCTGGCACCTCATATAATCCTCTAGGTTGGAAGGGGCCTTCATGACCTCCCCTGTCTTGCAGTAGCTCAGCTTCCCTGCCTACCATGTTCCCTGCAGGAGCTGCTGAGGTCTGGCTGTTGGAGCCGCAGCCTTCTTCGACCTTGGCTCCACAGGAAGCCTTTCCCATCACCTTATTGCAGAGATAAAAACTGGACATTATCAGGCCTTCAGCGAATTGCAGTGTGAAGTGAAGGGTTTGGACAACTTCTCCCCCCCCCCCCCCCCCCCCCCTTGTTGTGTTTTTT